>NW_027048123.1:0-10905 GCF_025399875.1 Dalotia coriaria | reverse complement strand
GTTTTTTATTTTTTTTTTCCATTTCCAACACAAAAATGCGTTTATTTTGCAAAACAGCACGTTTTGAGTTAATCGGTTTAACGCGTAAAAACCGACAAATTTTTTATTATTGTTTTTTTTTTAAATTGTTTCATTTGAACGATTTCAACGATCTAAAATGCTTAAAAAATGTTTATTTGGCAAAACAGCCTTTTTTGAGCTTAATCTGCTTTTTAAAACGCAAAAAACGACAATTTTTATTATTCTTTTTATTAATAGTTCATTTGAACGATTTCAACGATCAAAAATGCGAAAATGCTTATTTTAGAAAAAACAGCACTTTTTTGGTTTTAACGCTTTTAAAAGCTAAAACGACGAATTTTTATTATTCGTTTTTTTTAAAATGAATTTGAACGATTTCAACGATCTAAAATGTTGAAAATGCTTATTTTAGAAAAAACAGCACGTTTTGAGTTTTAATCTGCGTTTTAACGGAAAACAGCATAAAAAGACTTTTTTATTATTTTTTTTATTAATATTGTTCAATTTAACGATTTAAACGATCTAAAATGCTTGAAAATGCTTAAAAAAACAGCATTTTTTGAGTTTTTCTGCGTTTAACGCGTAAACAGCAAAAAAAACGACAAAATTTTTTATTATTCTTTTTAAATATTGCTCTATTTGAACGATTTCAACGATCTAAAATGCTTGAAAATGCTTATTTTGGACGTTTTGAGTTTAATCTGCGTTTTAACGCGAAAACAGCAAAAAAAGAAATTTTTTTTATTGTTTTTTTTTAAAATTTGGGGTTTTTTAAAAACGATTTCAACGATCTAAATGTTTAAAAAATTTATTTTAGCAAAACAGCACGTTTTGAGCTTTAATCGGTTTTAACGCGTAAAACGCAAAAAACGACGAAATTTTTATTATTCTTTTTTTATTAATATTGCTTTTTTTTTGAACGATTTAAACGTTTAAAATTTGAAAATTTTTATTTTACAAAAGCACTTTTTGGGTTTTTAATCTGCGTTTTAACGCGAAAAACAGCATAAAAACGAATTTTTTTTTTTGTTTTTTTTAATATTGTCTATTTGAACATTTCAACGTCTAAAATGGAAAATGCTTATTTTGCAAAACAGCACGTTTTGATTTTTTAACGCGTTTTGACGCGTAAAACAGCATAAAAACGACGAAATTTTTATTATTCGTTTTATTAATATTGCGTCTATTTGAACGATTTCAACGATCTAAAATGCTTGAAATGCTTTATTTCAGCAAAACAGCACGGTTTGAGTTTTAATCTGTGTTTAACGCGTAAAACAGCATCAAAACGACGAATTTTTTATTATTCGTTTTTATTAATACGTTTCTCATTTGAACGATTTCAACGATCTAAATGCTTGAAAATGCTATTTTAGCAAAACAGCACGTTTGCTTTAATCTGCGTTTTAACGCGTGTGCTGGTTACAAAACGACGAATTTTTTATTATTCGTTTTTATTAATATTGCGTCTATTTGAACGATTTCAACGATCTAAAATGCTTGAAAATGCTTATTTTAGCAAAAAACAGCACGTTTTGAGCTTTAATCAGCGCTTAACGCGTAAAACAGCATAAAACGACGAAATTTTATTATTCGTTTTTATTAATATTGCTTCTATTTTGAACGATTTCAACGATCTAAAATGCTTGAAAATGCGTATTTTAAAGCAAAACGCACGTTTTGAGCTTTAATCTGCGTTTTAACGCATAAACAGTATAAAAACGACGAATTTTTTATTATTAGTTTTTAATTAATTGCGTCTATTTTGAAATTATTTCAACGATCTAAAAATGCTTGAAAATGCTTATTTTAGCAAAACAGCACGTTTTGAGCTTTAATCAGCGTTTTAACGCGTAAAACAGCATAAAAAACGACGAAATTTTTATTATTCGTTTTTATTTTATTGGTGTCTATTTGAACGATTTCAACGATCTAAAAATGCTTGAAAATGCTTATTTTAGCAAAACAGCACGTTTTGAGTTTTAATCTGCGTTTTAACGCGTAAACAGCATAAAAAAACGACGAATTTTTTATTATTCGTTTTTTCTTAATATTGCGTCTATTTGAACGATTTCAACGATCTAAAATGCTTGAAAATGCTTATTTTAGCAAAACAGCACGTTTTGAGCTTTAATCGCCAGTTTTAACGCGTAAAACAGCATAAAAACGACGAAATTTTTATTATTCGTTTTTATTAATATTGCGTCTATTTGAACGATTTCAACGATCTAAAATGCTTGAAAATGCTTATTTTAGCAAAACAGTATGTTTTGAGCTTTAATCTGCGTTTTAACGCGTAAAACAGAATAAAAACGACGAAATTTTTATTATTCGTTTTTTATTTTATTGCGTCTATTTGAACGATTTCAACGATCTAAAAATGCTTGAAAATGCTTATTTTAGCAAAACAGCACGTCGCTTCTGAGCTTTAATCTGCGTTTTAACGCGTAAAACAGCATAAAACGACGAAATTTTATTATTCGTTTTTATTAATATTGCGTCTATTTGCACGATTTCAACGATCTAAAAATGCTTGAAAATGCTTATTTTAGCAAAACAGCACGTTTTGAGTTTTAATCTGCGTTTTAACGCGCAAAACAGCATAAAATGACGAATTTTTTATTATTCGTTTTATTAATATTGCTTCTATTTAAACGATTTTAACGATCTAAAATGCTTGAAAAATGCTTATCTGCAGCAAAACAGCACGTTTTGAGCTTTAATCTGCGTTTTAACGCGTAAACAGCATAAAAACGACGAAATTTTTTATTATTCGTTTTTTATTAATATTGCTTCTATTTGAACGATTTCAACGATCTAAAATGCTTGAAAAATGCTTTTAGCAAACAGCACGTTTTGAGCCGTAATCTGCGTTTTAACGCGTAAAACAGCGGCAAAACGACGAATTTTATTATTCGTTTTTATTAATATTGCGTCTATTCTGAACGATTTCCAACGATCTAAAATGCTTGGAAAATGCTTATTTTAGCAAAACAGCACGTTTTGAGCTTTATTCTGCGTTTTAACGCGTAAAACAGCATAAAACGATGCAAAATTTTTATTATTCGTTTTTTATTTTTATTGCGTCTATTTGAACGATTTCAACGATCTAAAATGCTTGAAAAATGCTTATTTTAGCAAAACAGCACGTTTTGAGCTTAAGCCGCGTTTTAACGCGTAAAATGCGCGATGCGTGACGAATTTTTATTATTCGTTTTTATTAATATTGCGTCTATTTGAACGATTTCCCAACGATCTAAAATGCTTGAAAATGCTTATTTTAGCAAAACAGCCCTTGAGCTTTAATCTGCGTTTAACGCGTAAAACAGCATAAAACGACGAATTTTTTTTATTATTCCGTTTTTATTAATATTGCTTCTATTTGAACGATTTCAACGGATCTAAAATGCTTGAAAAATGCTTATTTTAGCAAAACAGCACGTTTTGAGCTTTATTCTGCGTTTTAACGCGTAAAACAGCATAAAACGGCAAAATTTTTATTGTTCGTTTTTATTAATATTGCGTCTATTTGAACGTGATTTCAACGATCTAAAATGCTTGAAAAATGCTTATTTTGTGCTGTAAAAACAGCACGTTTTGAGCTTTAATCTGCGTTTTAACGCGTAAAACAGCATAAAAACGACGAATTTTATTGCCTGTTTTTATAATATTGCTTCTATTTGATCGATTCGAACGATCTAAAATGCTTGAAAATGCTTATTTTAGCAAAACAGCACGTTTTGAGCTTTAATCTGCGTTTTAACGCGTAAACAGCATAAAACGACGAATTTTTTATTATTCGTTTTTATTAATATTGGCCCATTTGAACGATTTCAACGATCTAACTTGCTTGAAAAATGCTTATTTTAGCAAAACAGCCCTTTTGAGCTTTAATCTGCGTTTTAACACGTAAAACAGCATAAAAAACGACGAATTTTTTATTATTCGTTTTTATTAATATTGCTTCTATTTGATCGATTTCAACGATCTAAAAATGCTTGAAAATGCTTATTTTAGCAAAACAAAGCACGTTTTGAGCTTTATTCTGCATTTTAACGCGTAAAACAGCATAAAAACGACGAAACTTTTATTATTCGTTTTATTAATATTGCGTCTATTTGAACGATTTCAACGATCTAAAATGCTTAGAAAATGCTTATTTTAGCAAAACAGCACGCTTTGAGCTTTAATCTGCGTTTTAACGCGTAAACAGCATAAAAAACGACGAATTTTATTATTCGTTTTTATTAATATTGCTTCGCCTGGAACGATTTCCCAACGATCTAAATGCTTGAAAATGCTTATTTTAGAAAAACAGCACGTTTTTGAGCTTTAATCTGCGCGTTTTTAACGCGTAAAACAGCATAAAACGAATAACTTTTTTATTATTCGTTTTTATTAATATTGCGTCTATTTGAACGATTTCAACGATCTAAAAATGCTTGAAAATGCTTATTTTAGCAAAACAGCACGTTTTGAGCTTTTAATCTGCGTTTTAACGCGTAAAACAGCATAAAACGACGAATTTTTTATTATTCGTTTTTATTAATGTTGTTTATTTGAACGATGTCAACGATCTAAAATGCTTGAAAAATGCTTATTTTAGCAAAACAGCACGTTTTGAGTTTTATTCTGCGTTTTAACGCGTAAAACAAGCATAAAAACGACGAAATTTCACATTCGTTTTATTAATATTGCGTCGATTTGAACGATTTCAACGATCTAAAATGCTTGAAATGCTTTATTTTAGCAAAATCGTTTTGAACACGTTTGAGCTTTAATCTGCGTTTTAACGCGTAAAACAGCATGCTAAAACGACGAAGTTTTTATTATTCGTTTTATTAATATTGCTTCTGGCTTGAACGATTTCAACGATCTAAAATGCTTGAAAATGCTTATTTTAGCAAACAGCCCTTTTTGAGCTTTAATCTGCGTTTTAACGCGTAAAACAGCATAAAAACGACGAATTTTTATTATTCGTTTTTACATTGCTTCTATTTGATCGATTTCAACGATCTAAAATGCTTGAAAATGCTTATTTTAGCAAAAAACAGCACGTTTTGGAGCTTAATTCTGCGTTTTAACGCGTAAAACAGCATAAAAACGGCGAAATTTTTTATTATTCGTTTTTATTAATATTGCGTCTATTTGAACGATTTCAACGATCTAAAATGCTTGAAAAATGCTTATTTTAGCAAAACAGCACGTTTGAGTTTTTAATCTGCGTTTTAACGCGTAAAATACATAAAACGACGAATTTTTTTATTATTCGTTTTTAACAATATTGCTTCTATTTGGAAATCGATTTTAACGATCTAAAATGCTTGAAAATGCTATTTTAGCAAAACAGCACGTTTTGAGCTTTAATTCGCGTTTTAACGCGTGCATAAAAAACGACGAATTTTTTATTATTCGTTTTTATTAATATTATGTCTATTTGAACGTGATTTCAACGATTAAAATGCTTGAAAATGCTTATTTTAGCAAAACAAGCGTCGTTTTGAGCTTTAATCTGCGTTTTAACGCGTAAATCAGCATAAAAAAACGACTGGAACTTTTATTATTCGTTTTTATTACATTATTGCTTCTATTTGATTAATTTGCGTCTATTTGAACGATTTTCAACGATCTAAAATGCTTGAAAATGCTTATTTTAGCAAAACAGCACGTTTTGAGCTTTTAATCTGCGTTTTAACGCGTAAAACGCATAAAACGACGAATTTTTTATTATTCGTTTTTAATAATATTGCTTCTATTTGAACGATTTCAACGATCTAAAATGCTTGAAAATGCTTATTTTAGCAAAACAGCACGTTTTGAGCTTTGATCTGCGTTTTAACGCGTAAAACAGCATAAAACGACGAATTTTTATTATTCGTTTTTATTAATATTCGTCTATTTGAACGATTTCAACGATCTAAAATGTTTTGAAAATGCTTATTTTAGCAAAACAGCACGTTTTGAGCTTTTAATCTGCGTTTTAACGCGTAAACAGCATAAAACGACGAACTTTTTATTATTCGTTTTTATTAATATCTTCTATTGACGATTTCAACGATCTAAAATGCTTGAAAATGCTTATTTTACAAAACAGCACGTTTTGAGCTTTTATTCTGCGTTTTAACGCGTAAAACAGCATAAAAACGACGACATTTTTATTATTCGTTTTTATTAATATTGCGTCTATTTGAACGATTTCAACGATCTAAAATGCTTGAAAATGCTTATTTTAGCAAAACAGCACGTTTTGAGCTTTATTCGCGTTTTAACGCGTAAAACAGCATAAAACGACAAATTTTTATTATTCGTTTTATATTATTATTGCGTCTATTTGAACGATTTCAACGATCTAAAATGCTTGAAAATGCTTCTTTTACCCTTTTATTAATCTGCGTTTTAACGCGTAAAACAGCATAAAACGACGAATTTTTTATTATTCGTTTTTCATTAATATTGCGTCTATTTGAACGATTTCAACGATCTAAAATGCTTGAAAATGCTTTATTTTAGCAAAATAGCGCGTTTTGAGTTTAATCTGCGTTTTAACGCGTAAAACAGCATAAAACGACGAATTTTTATTATTCGTTTTTATTAATATTGCTTCTATTTGAACGATTTCAAGATCTAAAACGCTTGAAAATGCTTATTTTAGCAAAACAGCACGTTTTGAGCTTTAATCTCGTTTTAACGCGTAAAACAGCATAAAAACGACGAAATTTTTATTATTCGTTTTTTTTAAATATTGCGTCTATTTGAACGATTTCAACGATCTAAAATGCTTGAAAATGCTTATTTTAGCAAAACAGCACGTTTTGAGCTTTAATCTGCGTTTTAACGCGTAAAACAGCATAAAATGACGAATTTTTATTATTCGTTTTTTATTAATATTGCTCTATTTAAAACGATTTTAACGATCTAAAATGCTTGAAAATGCTTATTTTAGCAAAACAGCACGTTTTGAGCTTTTAATCTGCGTTTTAACGCATAAAACAGCATAAAAACGACGAATTTTTTATTATTCGTTTTTATTAATATTGCTTCTATTTGAACGATTTCAACGATCTAAAATGCTGAAAATGCTTATTTTAGCAAAATAGCACGTTTTGAGCTTTATTTTGCGTTTTAACGCGTAAAACAGCATTAAAACGACGAAATTTTTTATTATTCGTTTTATTAATATTGCGTCTATTTGAACGATTTCAACGATCTAAAATGCTTGAAAATGCTTATTTAGCAAAACAGCACGTTTTGAGCTTTATTCTGCGTTTTAACGCGTAAAACAGCATAAAAACGACAAAATTTTTTATTATTCGTTTTTATTTTTATTGCGTCTATTTGAACGATTTCAACGATCTAAAAATGCTTGAAAATGCTTATTTTAGCAAAACAGCACGTTTTGAGCTTTAACTGCGTTTTAACGCGTAAAACAGCATAAAACGACGAATTTTTATTATTCGTTTTTATTAATATTGCGTCTATTTGAACGATTTCAACGATCTAAAATGCTTGAAAATGCTTATTTTAGCAAAACAGCCCTTTTGAGCTTTAATCTGCGTTTTAACGCGTAAAACAGCATAAAACGACGAATTTTATTATTATCGTTTTTATTAATATTGCTTCTATTTGAACGATTTCAACGATCTAAAATGCTTGAAAATGCTTATTTTAGCAAAACAGCACGTTTTGAGCTTTATTCTGCGTTTTAACGCGTAAAACAGCATAAAAACGCGAAATTTTTATTATTCGTTTTTATTAATATTGCGTCTATTTGAACGATTTCAACGATCAAAATGTTTGAAAATGCTTATTTTAGAAAAAACAGCCGTTTTGATTTTAAATCTGCTTTTTAACGCAAAACACAAAAAAACGACGAATTTTTTTATTCGTTTTATAATTTGCTTCTTTTGAACGATTTAACGATCTAAAATGTTTTAAAATGCTTATTTTAGCAAAAGGGGTTTTGAGTTTAATCGGGTTTTTAACAAAACAGCATAAAACGACGTTTTTATTTTTCCCTTTTTTTAAATGCTTTTAAAACGATTTAAACGACAAAAATGCGAAAATGCTTATTTTAGCAAAAATTTTTTTAAATCTTTTTTAAACCCGGAAAACAGCATAAAAAAATTTTTTATTATTCGTTTTTAATTTGTTCTATTTGACGATTTCAACGATCAAAATTTGAAAATGTTATTTTAGCAAAAAAAGTTTTAGTTTTATTCTTTTTTAACGCGTAAAACAGAAAAAAAGGGAAATTTTTATTATTCGTTTTTTTTAATATTGCGTCTTTTTTTAAAATTTCAACGATCTAAAATGCTTAAAAATGCTTATTTTAGCAAAACAGCACGTTTGATTTAATCTGCGTTTTAACGCGTAAAAACAGCAAAAAAACGACGTTTTTATTATTCGTTTTTTAATATTGCTTCTATTTGAACGTTTCAACGATCAAAAATTTTGGGAAAAGCTTTTTTTTAGAAAAACAGCCTTTTTGGTTTAATCTGCGTTTTAACGCGTAAAACAGCAAAAAAACGAAATTTTTTATTATTCGTTTTATTAATATTGCGTCTATTTGAACGATTTAAACGATCTAAAATGCTTGAAAATGCTTTTTTTGCAAAACAGCGTTTTGATTTTTTAATCTGCGTTTTAACGCGTAAACAGCAAAAAAAACGACGAATTTTTTTATTACCCGTTTTTATTAATTTGCTTCTATTTGAACGATTTCAACGATCAAAAAATGCTTGAAAATGTTATTTTAGCAAAACACCCGTTTTGAGCTTTTTCTGCGTTTTGGCAGCAAAAAAAAACGACAAATTTTTTTATTTTCTTTTTTATTAATATTGCGTCATTTGAACAATTTCAACGATCTAAAATGCTTGAAAAGTTATTTTAGCAAAACGCACGTTTTGAGCTTTAATCTGCTTTTTAAACGCGAAAAAACAGCATAAAACGCGAATTTTTTTTATTGTTTTTTATTAATATTGCTTCTATTTGAACGATTTCAACGATCTAAAATGTTTGAAAATGTTATTTTAGAAAAACAGCATTTTGGGCTTTAATTGCGTTTAAGGGAAAAACAGCATAAAACGACGGTTTTTTTTATTCTTTTTTATTAATATTGTTCTATTTAAACATTTAAACATCTAAAATTTGAAAATGCTTATTTTAGCAAAACAGCACTTTTTCAATCTGCGTTTTAACGGGTAAAACAGAAAAAACGCGTTTTTATTATTCGTTTTTATTAATTTGCTCTATTTGAACGATTTCAACGACTAAAATGTTTGAAAATGCTTATTTTAGCAAAACAGCACTTTTTGAGCTTTATTCCCCTTTTTTAACGGGGAAAAACAGCAAAAAAAAGACTTTTTTTATTATTCTTTTTAAATTTTATTGCTCTTTTGAACGATTTCCGATCAAAAATGTTTGAAAATGCTTATTTTCCCCTTTTAAACTGGTTTTTAAACCCGGGTAAAAGCTAAAAAAAGACAATTTTTTTATTCGTTTTTATTAATAGGTCTATTTGAACGATTTCAACGATCTAAAATGCTTGAAAATGCTTTTTTTAGCAAAAAGCCTTTTTTGAGTTTAATCTGCTTTTTAACGCGAAAAAACACAAAAAAAACGAAAAATTTTTTTTATTATTCGTTTTTATTAATATTGTTTCTATTTAAACGATTTCAACGATCTAAAAGCTTGAAAATGCTTATTTTAGCAAAACACCCTTTTTGAGTTTACCGTTTTAACGCGAAAAACGATCGCGAAATTTTATTATTCGTTTTTTTAAATTGCGCTATTTGAACATTTCAACGATCTTGCTTGAAAATTTATTTTAGCAAAACAGCACTTTTTGAGCTTTTCTCGTTTTAAGGGTAAAAAGCATAAAAGACGAATTTTTTATTATTCTTTTTTTAATTATTGCTTCTTTTAACGATTTCAACGATCTAAAATGCTTGAAAATGCTTATTTTAGCAAAACAGCACGTTTTGAGTTTTAATCTGCTTTTTAACGCTAAAACAGCTAAAACGACGAATTTTTATTATTCTTTTTTTATTAATTTGCCTTTTGAACGATTTAAACGATCTAAAATGCGAAAATGCTTTTTTTGCAAAACAGCACGTTTTTTTTTTAATCGCGTTTTACCGCGAAAAAACAGCATAAAACGACAAAATTTTTTATTATTCGTTTTTATTAATATTCTCTTTTGAACGATTTCAACGATCAAAAATGCTTGAAAAATGCTTTTTTTAGCAAAACGCCGTTTTGAGCTTTAACCGTTTTAACGCGTAAAACAGCAAAAACGCGTTTTTTTATTATTCTTTTTTATTAATATTGTTTATTTGAACGTTTCAACGATCTAAATGCTTGAAAAATTTTATTTTAGCAAAACAGCACTTTTTTGAGTTTACGCTTTTTAAACGCGTAAAACAGCAAAAAAACGACGAAATTTTTTATTTTTTGTTTTTTATTTTATTGCGTCTATTTGAACGATTTCAACGATCAAAATGCTTGAAAAGTTTTTTTAAAAACAGCACGTTTTGAGTTTTTAATCTGCGTTTTAACGCGTAAAACAGCAAAAAAAACGACAAATTTTTTTATTATTCGTTTTTTTAATATTGCCTATTTGAACATTTAAACGATCAAAAATGCTTAAAAATCTTTTTTTAGCAAACAGCCTTTTTGAGTTTTAATCTGCGTTTTAACGCGTAAAACAGCAAAAAACGACAAAATTTTTTTTTTTGTTTTTTTTTTTGCTTCTATTTGAACATTTCAACGATCTAAAATGCTTGAAAATGCTTTTTTAAAAGAAAACAGCCTTTTTGAGTTTTAAATCTGCGTTTTAACGCAAAAACAGCATAAAAAGCCCAAATTTTTATTATTCGTTTTTTT
>NW_027048122.1:0-10909 GCF_025399875.1 Dalotia coriaria | reverse complement strand
TTTTTTATTAAAAAAAAAATATTTTTTTTTGGTCTATTTGAACGATTTTCAAAATTCTTGAATGTTATTTAAAACAGCAGTTTGCTTTAATCTGCGTTTTAACGCGTAAAAAAATAAAAACGAAATTTTTTATTATTCGTTTTTATTAATATTGCGTCTATTTGAACGATTTGAACGATCTAAAATGCTTGAAAATGCTTATTGCAAAACAGCACGTTTTGAGTTTAATCTGCTTTTAACGCGTAAACAGCATAAAACAACGTTTTATTCGTTTTTTTTTTCTTATTTACGATTTCAAGATCTAAAATGCTTGAAATCTTATTTAGCAAACAGCGTTTTGTTTATTCTGCGTTTTAACGCGTAAACAGCATAAAACGAGTTTATTTTCGTTTTTATTAATATTTCTATTGCATACGATCTAAAATGCTTGAAAATCTTATTTTAGCAAAACAGCACGTTTGAGTTTAATCTGCGTTTAACGCGTAAAACAGCATAAAACGACGAAATTTTTATTATTCGTTTTTATTAATATTGCGTCTATTTAACGACCGATCTAAAATGCTTGAAAGTGCTTATTTTCAAAACAGCACGTTTTGAGGTTTAATCTGCGTTTTAACGCGTAAAACAGCATAAAACGACGAATTTTTATTCGTTTTATTAATATTGCCTCTATTTGAACGATTTCACGATCTAAAATGCTTGAAAATGCTTATTTTAGCAAAACAGCACGTTTTGAGTTTAATATGCGTTTTAACGCGTAAAACAGCATAAGAACGACAATTTTTATTATTCGTTTTTATTAATATTGCTTCTATTTGAACGATTTCAACGATCTAAATGCTTGAAAATGCTTATTTTAGCAAAACAGCACGTTTGAGCTTTAATCTGCGTTTATCGCGTAAAACAGCATAAAACGACGAATTTTTATTATTCGTTTTATTAATATTGCGTCTATTTGAACGATTTCAACGATCTAAAATGCTTGAAATGCTTATTTTAGCAAAACAGCACGTTTTGAGTTTTAATCTGCGTTTTAACGCGTAAAACAGCATAAAACGACGAATTTTTATTATTCGTTTTTGATTAATATTGCTCTATTTGAACGATTTCAACGATCTAAAATGCTTGAAAATGCTTATTTTAGCAAAACAGCACGTTTTGAGCTTTTATTCTGCGTTTTAACGCGTAAAACAGCATAAAACGACGAAATTTTTATTATTCGTTTTTATTATTATTGCGTCTATTTGAACGATTTCAACGATCTAAAATGCTTGAAAATGCTTATATTAGCAAAACAGCACGTTTTGAGCTTTATCTGCGTTTTAACGCGTAAAACAGCATAAAAACGACGAAATTTTTATTATTCGTTTTTATTAATATTGCGTCTATTTCAACGATTTCGACGATCTAAAATGCTTGAAAATGCTTATTTTAGCAAAACAGCACGTTTTGAGCTTTAATCTGCGTTTAACGCGTAAAACAGCATAAAAACGACGAAATTTTTATTATTCGTTTTTTTATTAATATTGCGTCTATTTGAACGATTTCAACGATCTAAAATGCTTGAAAATGATTATTTTAGCAAAACAGCACGTTTTGAGCTTTAATCTGCGTTTTAACGCGCTAAACAGCATAAAACGACGAATTTTTTTATTATTCGTTTTATTAATATTGCTTCTATTTAAACGATTTCAACGATCTAAAATGCTTGAAAATGCTTATTTTAGCAAAACAGCACGTTTTGAGCTTTAATCTGCGTTTTAACGCGTAAAACAGCATAAAAACGACGAAATTTTTATTATTTGTTTTTATTAATATTGCTTCTATTTGAACGATTTCAACGATCTAAAATGCTTGAAAATGCTTATTTTAAGCAAAACGCACGTTTTGAGCTTTAATCTGCGTTTTACGCGTAAAACAGCATAAAACGACGAATTTTTTTATTCGTTTTTATTAATATTGCGTCTATTTGAACGATTTCAACGATCTAAAATGCTTGAAAATGCTTATTTTAGCAAAACAGCACGTTTTGAGCTTTAATCGCGTTTTAACGTGAAAACAGCATAAAACGACGAAATTTTTATTATTCGTTTTAAAATTGCGTCTATTTGAACGATTTCAGCGATCTAAAATGCTTGAAAATGCTTATTTTAGCAAAACAGCACGTTTTGAGCTTTAATCAGCGTTTTAACGCGAAAAACAGCATAAAAACGACGGATTTTATTATTCGTTTTTATTAATATTGCGTCTATTTGAACGATTTCAACGATCTAAAATGCTTGAAAATGCTTATTTTCAGCAAAACAGCACGTTTTGAGCTTTAATCTGCGTTTTAACGCGTAAAACAGCATAAAACGACGAATTTTTATTATTCGTTTTTATTAATATTGCTTCTATTTGAACGATTTCAACGATCTAAAATGCTTTAAAATGCTTATTTTAGCAAAACAGCACGTTTTGAGCTTTAATCTGCGTTTTAACGCGTAAAACAACATAAAACGACGAATTTTTATTATTCTTTTTTATTAATATGCTTCTATTTGAACGTTTTCAACGATCTAAAATGCTTGAAAATGCTTATTTAGCAAAACAGCACGTTTTGAGCTTTAATCTGCGTTTTAACGCGTAAACAGCATAAAACGGCAATTTTTTATTATTCGTTTTATTATAATTGCGTCTATTTGAACGATTTCAACGATCAAAATGCTTGAAAATGCTTATTTTAGCAAAACAGCACGTTTTGAGCTTTAATCGCTTTTTTAACGCGTAAAACAGCAAAAAAACGACGAGTTTTTATTATTCGTTTTTCTTAACATTGCTTCTATTTGAACGATTTCAGCGATCAAAATGCTTGAAAGTGCTTATTTTAGCAAAACAGCACGTTTTGAGCTTTATTCTGCTTTTTAACGCGTAAAACAGCATAAAACGACAAAATTTTTATTATTCCTTTTTATTAATATTGCGTCTATTTGAACGATTTTAACGATTAAAATGCTTGAAAATACTTATTTTAGCAAAACAGCACTTTTTGAGCTTTAATCTGCGTTTTAACGCGTAAAACAGCATAAAATTACATTTTTATTATTAGTTTTTTATTAATATTGCTTCTATTTAAACGATTTCAACGATCTAAAATGCTTGAAAATGCTTATTTTAGCAAAACAGCACGTTTGAGCTTTTAATCTGCGTTTTAACGCGTAAAACAGCAAAAAAAGACGAATTTTTATTATTCGTTTTATTAATATTGCCTTTTAAACGATTTCAACGATCTAAAATGCTTAAAATGCTTATTCTAGCAAAACAGCACGTTTTGAGCTTTAATCTGCGTTTTAACGCGTAAAACAGATAAAACGACGAAATTTTTATTATTCGTTTTTTATAATTACTTCTATTGAACGATTTCAACGATCAAAATGTTGACAATGTTTATTTTGGAAACAGCACGTTTTGAGCTTTAATCAGCGTTTTAACGCGTAAAACAGCATAAAACGACAAAATTTTTATTTCGTTTTTATTAATTTGCTTCATCTGAACGATTTCAACGATCTAAAATGCTTGAAAATGCTTATTTTAGCAAAACAGAAATTTTTTGAGCTTTTAATCTGCGTTTTAACGCGTAAAAACAGCATAAAAAGGACGAAATTTTTTATTATTCTTTTTTTTATTTTTTTGCGTCATTTGAACGATTTCAACGTTCTAAAATGCTTTAAAATGCTTATTTTAGCAAAACAGCACGTTTGAGCTTTAATCTGCTTTTTTAACGCGTAAAACACATAAAACAGAATTTTTATTATTCGTTTTTTTAATTTGCGTTTTGAACGATTTAAACGATCAAAAATCGAAAATGCTTATTTTACCCCCCCCCCCCCCCCCCCCCCCCCCCCCCCCCCCCCCCCCCCCCCCCCCCCCCCCCCCCCCCCCCCCCCCCCCCCCCCCCCCCCCCCCCCCCCCCCCCCCCCCCCCCCCCCCCCCCCCCCCCCCCCCCCCCCCCCCCCCCCCCCCCCCCCCCCCCCCCCCCCCCCCCCCCCCCCCCCCCCCCCCCCCCCCCCCCCCCCCCCCCCCCCCCCCCCCCCCCCCCCCCCCCCCCCCCCCCCCCCCCCCCCCCAAAAAAAAAAAAAAAAAAAAAAAAAAAAAAAAAAAAAAAAAAAAAAAAAAAAAAAAAAAAAAAAAAAAAAAAAAAAAAAAAAAAAAAAAAAAAAAAAAAAAAAAAAAAAAAAAAAAAAAAAAAAAAAAAAAAAAAAAAAAAAAAAAAAAAAAAAAAAAAAAAAAAAAAAAAAAAAAAAAAAAAAAAAAAAAAAAAAAAAAAAAAAAAAAAAAAAAAAAAAAAAAAAAAAAAAAAAAAAAAAAAAAAAAAAAAAAAAAAAAAAAAAAAAAAAAAAAAAAAAAAAAAAAAAAAAAAAAAAAAAAAAAAAAAAAAAAAAAAAAAAAAAAAAAAAAAAAAAAAAAAAAAAAAAAAAAAAAAAAAAAAAAAAAAAAAAAAAAAAAAAAAAAAAAAAAAAAAAAAAAAAAAAAAAAAAAAAAAAAAAAAAAAAAAAAAAAAAAAAAAAAAAAAAAAAAAAAAAAAAAAAAAAAAAAAAAAAAAAAAAAAAAAAAAAAAAAAAAAAAAAAAAAAAAAAAAAAAAAAAATTTTTTACGTTTTTTTATTTTTTTTTTTTTTTCCTTTAAAAAAGTTAAAATTTTATTTTGAAAAATTTTTTTTTTTAAAGGTTTTAACGCGTAAAACGCTAAAACACTTTTTTAATTTTTTTATTAATTTTTTATTTGGTTCCATTTAAATTTAAAATCATTTTTAAAAAAAATTTAGCAAAACCTTTTTCGAAAAAAACTAAAAAAAAAAAAATTTTTTTTATTTTTTTTTTTGAAATTTAACGTTTAAAATCAAAATGTTTTTTGAAAAAGGTTTTAGCAACGCTTTTTTTTCCCAAAAACCAAAAAAAAATAACTTTTTAAATATTTTTTTTTTAACTTTTTAAGAAAAAAAAAGTTAAAATGTTTTTTGAAAAGGCCTTTTTTAACGTTTTTTTTAACGCGTAAAACGCTAAAACGAAAAAAAAATTTTTTTATTAATTTCTTTTTAACTTTTTAACGATTAAAATTTTAAAAATTTATTTTTAAAAAATTTTTTTTTTTTAAAAAACGATTTTTTTTTTATTTTTTTTTTTGTTTTTAAAAACCCAAAGTTAAAATGCTTAAAAGAAAAACCAAAAACCCTTTTTGGCTTTTAACGCTTTTTAAGCTAAAAACAAAAAAAATTTTTTTTTTTTTTTTTAATTTTTTTTAAATTTAAGTTAAAATGCTTTTTAAAAGCCCCCTTTTGGTTTTTTTTTTTTAACGCTAAAACCCCTTTTTTTTTTTTTTTTTTTTTTTTCCATTTAACGTTTTAAAAATTAAAAGTTGTTTTTTTAAAAACAGCACTTTTGGTTTTTATTTGGTTTTCGTAAAAAGCTAAAAAAAAAATTTTTTATTTTTCCCTTTTTATTAATATTGCGTCTATTTGAACGATTTTAACGATCTAAAATGTTTGAAAATGCTTATTTTAGCAAAACAACGTTTTGGGGGTTTTAAATTCTGCTTTTTTAACGCGTAAAACAGCAAAAAAACGACAAAATTTTTTTATTATTCGTTTTTATTTTTTTGCGTCTATTTGAACGATTTAAACGATCTAAAAGGGCTTGAAAAATGCTTATTTTGAAAAACGGCTTTGTTTTTGAGTTTTAATCTGCTTTTTAAAACGCGAAAAAAGCATAAAACGACGAAATTTTTATTTTTTCGTTTTTATTAATTTGCGTCTATTTGAACGTTTTCCCCGACGATCAAAAAATGCTTAAAAAATGCTTTTTTTGAAAAACGGCACGTTTTGAGCTTTAATCTGCGTTTTAACGCGTAAAACAGCATAAAACGACGAAATTTTATTATTATCGTTTTTTATTAATATTGCGTCTATTTGAACGATATCAACGATCTAAAATGCTTGAAAGTGCTTATTTTACCAAAACAGCACGTTTTGAGCTTTAATCTGCAGTTTTAACGCGTAAAACAGCATAAAACGACGAATTTTATTATTCGTTTTTTATTAATATTGCTTCTATTTGAACGATTTCAACGATCTAAAATGCTTGAAAATGCTTTTTTAGCAAAACAGCACGTTTTGAGCTTTAATCTGCGTTTATCGCGTAAAACAGCATAAAACGACGAATTTTTATTATTCGTTTTATTAATATTGCTTCTATCGAACGATTTCAACGATCTAAAATGCTTGAAAATGCTTATTTTAGCAAAACAGCACTTTTGAGCTTTAATCTGCGTTTTATCGCGTAAAACAGCATAAAAACGACGAATTTTTATTATTCGTTTTTATTAATTGCGTCTATTTGAACGATTTCAACCATCTAAAATGCTTGAAAATGCTTATTTTAAAAACAGCACGTTTTGAGTTTAATCTGCGTTTTAACGCGTAAAACAGCATAAAACCGACGAATTTTTTTATTATTCGTTTTGATTAATATTGCTTCTATTTGAACGATTTCAACGATCTAAAATGCTTGAAAATAGCTTATTTTAGCAAAACAGCACGTTTGAGCTTTATTCTGCGTTTTAACGCGTATATTTGAACAAATTTAAATTAAATAAATGCTTATTTTAGAAAACACGTTTTAATTTAATCAATTTTACAAAACAGCTTTAAAAATTTTTTATTATTCGTTTATTAACGATATTCATCTATTAAACGTTAAAAATTTAATTGCTAAAATGCTTATTTTAGCAAAACGGGTTTTGAGTTAATCTGCGTTTTAAAACGAAAAACATAAACGACGAATTTTTTTTTAAATTGTTTTATTAATATTCCTATTTAAAATTTGAACGTCTAAAATGCTTAAAATGCTTTTTGGGAAAATCTGTTTTAGCTAAATCTGCTTTAACGGAAAAATTAAAACGAATTTTTTATTATTCTTTTAATTAATATCGCTTCTATTATTGAACTTTAAAACAAAAAATGCTTATTTTAGCAAACAAGCACGTTTTGATTTAATCGCGTTTAATAAAACATTTAAAAAAATTTTATTATTCGTTTTTTATTAATATTGCTTATTTGAAGATTTCAACGATCTAAAATCTGAAATGCTTTTTTAGCAAAACCACGTTTTGCTTTTAACTGCGTTTTAACGAAAAAATAAAACGACGTTTTTATTATTCGTTTTTATTAATATTGTTTCCCTATTTGAACGATTTCAACGATCTAAAATGCTTGACAATGTTTATTTTAGCAAAACAGCACGTTTTGAGCTTTAATCAGCGTTTTAACGCGTAAAACAGCAAAAAAACGACGAAATTTTTATTATTCGTTTTTATTAATATTGCTTCTATCTGAACGATTTCAACGATCTAAAATGCTTGAAAATGCTTATTTTAGCAAAACAGCAATTTTGAGCTTTAATCTGCGTTTTAACGCGTAAACAGCATAAAAGGACGAAATTTTTATTATTCGTTTTTTTTTTTTATTCGTCTATTTGAACGATTTCAACGTTCTAAAATGCTTGAAAATGCTTATTTTAGCAAAACAGCACGTTTTGAGTTTTTAATCTGCGTTTTAACGCGTAAAACAGCATAAAAACGACGAATTTTTATTATTCGTTTTTATTAATATTGCTTCTATTTGAACGATTTCAACGATCTAAAATGCTTAAAAATGCTTATTTTAGCAAAACAGCACGTTTTGGGGCTTTAATCTGCGTTTTAACCCGTAAAACAGCATAAAAACGACGAATTTTTATTATTCGTTTTATTAATATTGCGTCTATTTGAACGATTTCAACGACCCAAAAATGCTTGAAAATGCTTATTTTAGCAAAACAGCACGTTTTGAGCTTTAATCTGCGTTTTAAGGCGTAAAACAGCATAAAACGACAAATTTTTTATTATTCGTTTTTATTAATATTGCTTCTATTTGAACGATTTCAACGATCTAAAATGCTTGAAAACGCTTATTTTAGCAAAACAGCACGTTTTGGGGCTTTAATCTGCGTTTACGCGTAAAACGGCATAAAACGACGAAATTTTTATTATTCGTTTTTATTAATATTGCGTCTATTTGAACGATTTCAACGATCTAAAATGCTTGAAAATGCTTATTTTAGCAAAAACAGCACGTTTTGAGCTTTTAATCTGCGTTTTAACGCGTAAAACAGCAAAACGACGAATTTTTATATTGTTCTATTTAACGATTTCAACGACTAAATGCGAAATCTTATTTTAGCAAAGCAGCCTTTTGAGCTTTAATCTGCGTTCTAACGCGTAAAACAGCATAAAACGACGATTTTTTATTATTCGTTTTTTTAAATTGCTTCATTTAACGTTCAACGATCTAAAATGCTTGAAAATGCTTATTTTACCAAAACAGCACGTTTGGCTTTAATCTGCGTTTTAAGGGCTAAAACAAACATAAAAACGAGGGTTTTCATTTATTCGTTTTTTATTAATATTGCGTCAGAACGATTTCAACGATCTAAAATGCTTGAAAATGTTTTATTTTAGCAAAACAGCACGTTTAGTTTAACTGCTTTTAACGCGTAAAACAGCATAAAACCGACGAATTTTATTATTCGTTTTTGTTTAAATATTGCTTCTATTTGAACGATTTCAACGATCTAAAATGCTTGAAAATGCATTTTAGAAAAACAGCACGTTTTGAGCTTTAATCTGCTTTTTAACGCGTAAAACAGCATAAAACGACAAATTTTTTTATTTTTCTTTTTATTAATATTGTTCTATTTGAACTTTTCCCAACAATCTAAAATGCGAAAATGCTTATTTCCAAAACAGCACTTTTTGAGTTTAATCTGCGTTTTAACGCAAAACCAAAAAACGACAAAATTTTATTATTCGTTTTTTTTAAATTTGCTATATTTGAACGATTTCAACGATCTAAAATGCTTGAAAATGCTTATTTTAGCAAAACGCACTTTTTGAGCAATCTGCGTTTTAACGTAAAACAGCATAAAACGACAAATTTTTTTATTATTCGTTTTTATTAATATTGCTTTTTTTTGGGGAAGATTTCAAACGATCTAAAATGCTTGAAAATGTTTTATTTTGAAAACCCCTTTTTGAGCAATTTGCGTTTTAACGCGTAAAACACATAAAACGACAAAATTTTATTATTCTTTTTTTATTAATTTGCGCTATTTGAACGATTTCAACGATCTAAAATGCTTGAAAATGCTTATTTTAGCAAAACAGCACGTTTTGAGCTTTAATCTGCTTTTTAACGCGAAAAACAGCAAAAAAACGACGAATTTTTTATTATTCGTTTTTTTTAAAATATTTTATTTGAACGATTTCAACGATCTAAAATGCGAAAATGCTTTTTTTAGCAAAACAGCACTTTTTGAGCTTTAATCTGCTTTTTTAACGCGTAAAACACAAAAAAACGACAATTTTATTACGTTTTTCTTAACATTGCTTCTATTTGAACGTTTTCCCCAACGATCAAAATGCTTGAAATGCTTTTTTTAAAAGCCAGCACTTTTTAAAGTTTATTCTGCTTTTTAACGCGTAAAACATTTTTAAAAACGACAAAATTTTTTATTTTTCCCTTTTTTTATTAAATATTGCGTCTATTTAAAACGATTTTTAACGATCAAAAAATGTTTTGAAAAATGCTTATTTTAGCAAAACACCCCTTTTTTGAGTTTTTAATCTGCTTTTTTAACGCGAAAAAACAGCATAAAATTGACGAATTTTTATTATTTTTTTTTTATTAATATTGCTTCTATTTAAACGATTTCAACGTCAAAAAAATGCTTGAAAATGCTTTTTTTAGCAAAATAGCACTTTTTTGAGTTTTTAACCCCGCGTTTTAACGCTTTAAAAAAAACAAAAAAACAGGAAAATTTTTTATTATTCTTTTTTATTAATATTGCGTTTTATTTGAAAAAATTTTAACGATCTAAAATGCTTGAAAATTTATTTTGCAAAACAGCACTTTTTGAGTTTTTCCCAGCTTTTTAACGCGAAAAAAAACTTAAAAACGACGAAATTTTTATTATTCGTTTTTTTTAAATTTGCGTCTATTTAAACGATTTCAACGATCTAAAATGGGAAAATGCTTTTTTTTGGCAAAAGAAGTTTTGAGTTTTTTCGGTTTTTAACGCGTAAAACAGCAAAAAAAAAGGGACGAATTTTTATTATTCTTTTTTTATTAATATTGTTTCTATTTGAACGATTTCAACGATCTAAAATGCTTGAAAATGCTTATTTTAGCAAAAAAAGCCCCGTTTTGAGCTTTAATCTGCGTTTTAACGCGAAAAAACAGATCAAAACGACGAATTTTTTAAAGGGTTTTTTATTAATTTGCGTCAAATTTGGGAACGATTTCAACGATCTAAAATGCTTGAAAATGCTTTTTTTAGCAAAACAGCACGTTTTGAGCTTTAACCGGGTTTTAACGCAAAAAACAGCAAAAAAAACGACAAATTTTTTATTAATCTTTTTTTATTAATATTGCGTCTTTTTTGAAGGGAATTTCAACGATCTTGTTTTGGAAAATCCCCTTTTTAGCAAAACAGCACTTTTTGAGTTTTAATCTGCTTTTAACGCGTAAAACAGCATAAAAAACGACAAATTTTTTTATTATTCGTTTTTTAAATTTTTGGGGCTTCTTTTTTGAACGATTTCAACAATCAAAAAATGCTTGAAAATGCTTTTTTCCCGCCAAAACAGCACTTTTTGAGTTTTAATCTCCCTTTTTAACGCGAAAAAAAAGCAAAAAAACGACAAAATTTTTTTTATTCTTTTTTTTATTAATATTGCGTATATTTGAACGATTTCAACGATCTAAAATGCTTGAAAATCCCTTTTTTTAGCAAAAAAAAAAGCACGTTTTGAGCTTTAATCTGCTTTTTAACGCGTA
>NW_027048121.1:0-10917 GCF_025399875.1 Dalotia coriaria | reverse complement strand
TTTTAAATTTTTTTAGCAAACAACACGTTTTGCTTTTATGCGTTTTAACGCGTAAACGAAAAATGACGATTTTTTATTATTCGTTTTTATTAATATTGCTTCTATTTAAACGATTTCAACGATCTAAATGCTTGAAAATGCTTATTTTAGCAAAACAGCACGTTTTGAGTTTAATCTGCGTTTTAACGCGTAAAACGCATAAAACGACGAAATTTTTATTATTCGTTTTTTATTAATATTGCGTCTATTTAAACGATTTCAACGATCTAAAATGCTTGAAAATGCTTATTTTAGCAAAACAGCACGTTTTGAGCTTTTAATCTGCGTTTTCACGCGTAAAACACAAAAAAACGACGAATTTTTTATTATTCGTTTTATTAATATTGCTTCTATTTGAACGATTTCAACGATCTAAATGCTTGAAATGCTTATTTTAGCAAAACAGCACGTTTTGAGTTTTTAATCTGCGTTTTAACGCGTAAAACAGCATAAAAACGACAAAATTTTTTATTATTCGTTTTTATTAATATTGCGTCTATTCGAACGATTTCAACGATCTAAAATGCTTGAAAATGCTTATTTTAGCAAAACAGCACGTTTTGAGTTTTTTCTGCGTTTTAACGCGTAAAACAGCATAAAAACGACGAAATTTTATTATTCGTTTTTTATTTTTATTGCTTCTATTTGAACGATTTCAACGATCTAAAATGCTTGAAAATGCTTATTTTAGCAAAACAGCACGTTTTGAGCTTAATCTGCGTTTTAACGCGTAAAACAGCATAAAACGACGAATTTTTATTATTCTTTTTTTATTAATATTGCGTCTATTTGAACGATTTCAACGATCTAAATGCTTGAAAATGCTTATTTTAGCAAAACAGCACGATTTGAGCTTTAATCTGCGTTTTTAACGCGTAAACAGCATAAAACGACGAATTTTTTATTATTCGTTTTTATTAATATTAGTTCTATTTGAACGATTTCAACGATCTAAAATGCTTGAAAATGCTTATTTTAGCAAAACAGCACGTTTTGAGTTTTTAATCTGCGTTTTAACGCGTAAAACAGCATAAAAACGACGAAATTTTTATTATTCTTTTTTATTAATATTGCGTCTATTTGAACGATTTCAACGATCTAAAAATGCTTGAAAATGCTTATTTTAGCAAAACAGCACGTTTTGAGTTTAATCAGCGTTTTTAACGCGTAAAACAGCATACAAACGACGAAATTTTATTATTCTTTTTTTATTAATATTGCGTCTTTTGAACAATTTCAACGATCTAAAATGCTTGAAAATGCTTATTTTAGAAAACAGCACGTTTGAGCTTTAATCTGCGTTTAACGCGTAAAACAGCATAAAAACGACGAATTTTTATTATTCGTTTTTATTAATATTGCTTCTATTTGAACGTTTCAACGATCTAAAATGCTTGAAAATGCTTATTTTAGCAAAGAGCACGTTTTGAGTTTTTAATCTCCCGTTTTAACGCGTAAAACAGCATAAAAACGACGAAATTTTTATTATTCGTTTTTATTAATATTGGTCTATTTGAACGATTTCAACGATCTAAAATGCATGAAAATGCTTATTTTAGCAAAAACAGCACTTTTTGAGCTTTAATATGCGTTTTAACGCGTAAAACAGCATAAAATGACGATTTTTTATTATTCGTTTTTTATTAATATTGCTTCTATTTAAACGATTTCAACGATCAAAAAATGCTTGAAACTGCTTATTTTAGCAGAACAGCACGTTTGAGCTTTAATATGCGTTTTAACGCGTAAAACAACATAAAATGACGAATTTTTATTATTCGTTTTTATTATATTGGTCTATTTGAACGATTTCAACGATCTAAAATGCTTATTTTATTTAAGCAAAACAGCACGTTATTTGAGCTTTAATCTGCGTTTTTAACGCGTAAACAGCATAAAGACGAATTTTTATTATTCGTTTTTATTAATAGTTCTATTTAACGATTTCAACGATCTAAAATGCTTGAAAATGCTTATTTTAGCAGAACAGCACGTTTTAGCTTTAATCTGCGTTTTAACGCGTAAAACAGCATAAAAAAACGACGAATTTTTATTATTCGTTTTTATTAATATTGCTTCTATTTGAACGATTTCAACGATCTAAAATGCTTGAAAATGCTTATTTAGCAAAACAGCACGTTTTGGTTATCTGCGTTTTAACGCGTAAACAAATAAAACGACAAAATTTTTATTATTCTTTTTTAATAATATTCGTCTATTTGAACGATTTCAACGATCAAAATGCTTGAAAATGCTTATTCTAGCAAAACAGCACGTTTTGAGTTTTTAATCTGCGTTTTAACGCGTAAAACAGCAAAAAAACAAAATTTTTTTTTTTCTTTTTTTTTTTTGGCATTTAACGATTTAAATCTAAAAGGGAAAATTTTTATTTTAGCAAAACCCCTTTTTTTTTTAACCTTTTTTTCCTAAAACAGCAAACAAGAGATTTTAATTTTGTTTTTTTAAATCTATTTTGAAATTTCAACGACAAAATGTTTAAAAATTTTATTTTAAAAAAGATTTTGGTTTTTCTCTTTTAAGGGTAAAACGATAAAAAAGCTTTTTAAATTTTTCTTTTTAAAATTTTTGGGGCTTATCTTTAACGAAAAAAATTTTTAAAAAATTTTTTTTTGAAAAAACCCGTTTTTTTTAATTGCTTTTAAGGGTAAAACAATAAAAGCGAAAATTTTTTTTTAAAAATTTTCTTTATTTAACGTTTAAGCTAAAAGTAAAAGTTTTTTTAAAAAACGGTTTTGAGTTTTAAATTGCGTTTAACGCTAAAAAAAAAAGCTTTTTTTAACGTTTTATTTATTTTTCTTTTAACGTTTAACACTAAAAGCGAAAATTTATTTTGGTTTGGGTTTTTAAATTTCCCTTTTCGCAAAAAAACCTAAAAGGAAATTTTTAAAACTTTTTTATTAATTTGCGCCCCAAAACGTTTTAACGACAAAATTTTAAAATTTTTTTTAAAAAAGCACTTTTTGAGCTTTAACTCAAGCTAAAAGCAAAAATGCAAAACTTTTTTATTAATTTCTTTAAAAAACGTTTTAACGAAAAAATTTAAAATTTTTTTTTTAAAAAATTTTTTAAAGAATTGCTTTTAAGCTAAAAAGCAAAAAACGACGTTTTTTTATTCTTTTTTTATTAAATTTTTTTAGGAAATTTTTAACGTTAAAAAATTTAAAATGCTTTTTTTTAAAAAAGGGGTTTTAGTTTTAATTGCGAAGCTAAAAGCAAAAACAAAATTTTTTTTATTGGTTTTAAAAAAAGCTTATTTAAATTTAAATTAAATGCTTGAAAATCTTATTTGAAAAAAACCCATTTTAGCAACAGCTTTTTCCCCAAAACTTTTAAAAAAACGCAAAATTTTTTTACGTTTTTAAATATTGTTTTTTAAATTTTAAACTTTATGCTTAAAATTTTTTTTTTTAAAAAACCCCTTTTAGAATTGGTTTAATGCGCCAAAAAAAATTTTTTTAACGTTTTTTTTAAATTTTTTTTTTGGGGAAATTTAACGTTTAAAAAAGCTTAAAATGCATTTGCAAAAAGCAGGAGTTTTAAGCTTTTAACGCGTAAAACCTAAAAAACGCTTTTTTAAAACGTTTTTTTTAAATTTTTTTTTTGCTTTTTAACGATTTGTTAAAAATGTTTTTTGAAAAACCCCTTTTTTAGCAATTGGTTTAACGCAAAAAAACCCCAAAAAAAAACAAAATTTTTTTTTTTTAATTTGCCTATTTGAACGATTTAAACGATCTAAAATGTTGAAAATGCTTTTTTTAGCAAAACAGCACGTTTTGAGTTTTAATCTGCTTTTTTTAACGCGTAAAACAGCAAAAACGCGAAATTTTTATTATTCTTTTTTAAATAATTTTGCGTCTATTTGAACGTTTTCCCAACGTCAAAATGCTTAAAAAATCTTTTCTAGCAAAACAGCACGTTTAGTTTAATCTCGTTTTAACGCGAAAAACACAAAAAACGACGTTTTTATTATTCGTTTTTATTAATATTTTTATTTGAACGTTTTAAACGATCTAAAATCCTTGAAAATGCTTATTTTAGCAAAACACCCTTTTTGAGTTTTAATCTGCTTTTTTTAACGCGTAAAACAGCATAAAAACAGGTTTTTTTTTTCTTTTTTTTTGGCATTTAACGTTTTCAAATCTGCTTGAAAAGATTTAGCAAAACCCCGTTTTATTTTTTAACGGTTTTAACCAAAAATTTTTAAAAACCGTTTTTTTATTTTCTTTTTAAATATTGCTTCTATTTAACGATTTGGTTTTGTTTTTTTAAAAATGTTTTAAGCAAAAGATTTTTTATTTTAATCTTTTTAAGCTAAACGTAAAAACGACAAATTTTTAACGTTTTTTAAAAGCGTTTTTAAACTTTAACGTTAAAAGCTTAAAAGTTTTTTTTAAAAACGACGTTTTATTTTTTTGGGTTTTTAAACGTAAAACAATAAAACGACAATTTTTTTAAAATTTTTTTTTTTTAAAAAGCCTTTATTTAACGTTTACGCAAAAAAGCAAAAGTTTTTTTTTAAAAAAACCCGTTTTTTTAATTGCTTTTAAGGGTAAAACACTAAAAGTTTTTTAATTTTTTTTTTAAAAGCTTTTTTTAACGTTTAACGCAAAAGCAAAAAAAGCTTATTTTAAAAAAACCTTTATTTAACGGTTTTAACGCAAAAAAGCTAAAAGCAAATTTTTTAACGTTTTTTTTAAATTGCGTTTTTAACGTTTAAACGATAAAAGCAAAAATTTTTTTTCCCAAAAGCCGTTTTAAAGTTTAATCTTTTCGCGTAAAACAGCAAAAAACGCGTTTTTTTTAAGGTTTTTTTTCCCCTTTTTTGCGACAACAAAAAACCAAAATCTTTTTTTAAAAAGCCGTTTAAAGTTTAACTCAACGCGAAAACAAAAAAAACGACGTTTTTTATTTTCTTTTTTAAAAACGCTAAAAAATTTTAAATCTTTTAAAATTTTTTTTTGAAAAACCCACGTTTTTTTTTAATTGCTTTTCGCAAAACAGAAAAAAAAACCAAAATTTTTTATTACCGTTTTTTTAAATATTGTTTTTTTAAAAACTTTCAAAAAAAAAAATTTTCAAAATGCTTATTTTGCAAAAAGCAGGTTTTTTTAACTTTTGCAAAAAAAAGCAAAAAAAACGCATAAAACGTTTTTTTTTAAATTTTTTATTTGCGTTTAACGATTAAAAATTTTTAAAATGCTTTTTTTTGAAAACAGCACGTTTTGAGCTTTAATCTTTTTTTTAAAAAAACGAACAAACAGGGGAAAATTTTTTTATTTTTTTATTAATATTGCGTCTATATGAACAATTTCAACGATCAAAATTTAAAAGTTTTTTTTTGAAAACAGCATTTTTGAGTTTAACGGGTTTTTAACGCGAAAAACAGCAAAAAAAACGACGAATTTTTATTATTCTTTTTTTTTATTAATATTGTTTTTGAACGATTTCACGATCAAAAATGCAAAAATGCATTTTAAAAACAGCTTTTTGAAATCGCGTTTTAACGCGTAAAACATCATAAAACGACGAATTTTTATTATTCTTTTTTATTAATATTGCTTCTTTTGAACGTTTAAACGATCAAAATGCGAAAATGTTTTTTTAGCAAAACCCCTTTTTGAGTTTTAAAATTGCTTTTAACGCTAAAAACCCTAAAAACCTTTTTTTAAATTCGTTTTTTTAAAAAATTTTGCGTTTTTTGAACGATTTGGTAAAATGCTTAAAAGCAAAACAGCAAAACGAATTTTAAAATCGGTTTTTTATAAACCATAAAAAACAAATTTTTTAAAAGAAATCTTTTTTAAAACGATTTACTTAAAAATGCGAAAAGCTTAAGCAAAACAGATTTTTGGGAAATTGCTTTTTAAACAAAACAACATAAAAGCGAAATTTTATTTTGAAATTTGGCTTTAACGTTTAACGCAAAAAAGCTTAAAATGATTTTAAAAAGGGGTTTTGGTTTTAAATTTTTTTTAACGCAAAAAAGCTAAAATGCAATTTTTTACGAAAAATTTTTGTTTTATTCGTTTCGCTAAAAGCTTAAAACTTTTTAAAACCCTTTTTTTATTTTAATTGCTTTTAACGCGAAAAAAACCCTAAAAGCATTTAACGTTTTATTTTTTTCTTTTAACGTTTAACACAAAAAAGCTTAAAATGTTTTTTTTAAAAAAACCGTTTTGAACTTTAATTGTTTTTAACAAAAACAGCAAAAAACCCAAAAATTTTTTTTATTCTTTTTAAAAATTACTTAAAACGATTTAATCTAAAAATTTAAAATGTTTTTCAAAAAAACCCATTTAGCTTTTAATTGTTTTTAAGGGAAAACCCTTAAAACGACGTTTTTTTATTTTCTTTTTTTTTAAAAAAACCTTTTTAACGAAACTATTTTAAAAATGCTTTTTTAAAAAACACCCTTTTTAGTTTTAATTGCTTTTTAAAAAAACAAAAAAAAACGGGATTTTTATTTTCTTTTTTAAAAAGTTTCAGAAATTTAAGTTAAAATGCTTGAAATGTTTTTTGAAAACAAAATTTTTTAGCAACGCGTTTTAAGCTAAACGCTAAAAGGGAAAAAACGTTTTTTTAAATATTCGTTTTTATAAAAATTTAACGATTCGCCAAAATGCTTATTTTAAAAACAACGGAGTTTTAACCTTTTCGCGTAAAACGATAAAAGACAAAAATTTTTATTATTTTTTTTAAATAATTTGCCTATTTGAACGTTTTCCCAACGATCAAAATGCAAAAATGTTATTTAGCAAAACACCCCTTTTTGGTTTTAATCTGCGTTTTCCTTTAAAACCAAAAAACGACAAATTTTTTTATTATTCGTTTTTATTAATATTGCTTCTATTTGAACGATTTCAACGATCTAAAATGCTTGAAAATGCTTTATTTTAGCAAAACAGCACGTTTGAGCTTTAATCTGCGTTTTAACGCGTAAACAGCATAAAACGACGAAATTTTTATTATTCGTTTTAATAATATTGCGTCTATTTGAACGATTTCAACGATCTAAAATGCTTGAAAATGCTTATTCTAGCAAAACACCACGTTTTGAGCTTTAATCTGCGTTTTAACGCGTAAAACCGTATAAAACGACGAATTTTTATTATTCGTTTTTATTAATATTGCTTCTATTTGAAACGATTTCAACGATATAAAATGCTTGAAAATGCTTATTTTAGCAAAACAGCACGTTGAGTTTTAATCTGCGTTTTAATGCGTAAAACGCATAAAACGACGAATTTTTATTATTCGTTTTTTAATATTGCTTCTATTTGAACGATTTCAACGATCTAAAATGCTTGAAAATGCTTATTTTAGCAAAACAGCATTTTGAGCTTTTAATCTGCGTTTTAACGCGTAAAACAGCATACAAAACGACGAAATTTTTATTATTCGTTTTTATTAATATTGCGTCTATATGAACAATTTCAACGATCTAAAATGCTTGAAAATGCTTATTTTAGCAAAACAGCACGTTTTGAGCTTTAATCTGCGTTTTAACGCGTAAAACAGCATAAAAACGACGAATTTTTATTATTCGTTTTTATTAATATTGCTTCTATTTGAACGATTTCAACGATCTAAAATGCTTGAAAATGCTTATTTTGGCAAAACAGCACGTTTTGAGTTTTTAATTTCTGCGTTTAACCGTAAAACAGCAAAAAAACGACGAATTTTTATTATTCGTTTTTATTAATATTGCTTCTATTTAACGATTTCAACGATCTAAAATGCTTGAAAATGTTTTATTTTAGCAAAACAGCACGTTTGAGCTTTAATCTGCGTTTTAACGCGTAAACAGCATAAAACGACGAATTTTTATTATTTTTTTTTAATAATATTGCCATTTAACGATTTCAAACGATCAAAATGTTTTGAAAATGCTTTTTAAGCAAAAGCACGTTTTAGCTTTAATCTGCGTTTTAACGCGTAAAAGCGTAACGACGAATTTTTATTTTTCTTTTTATTAATATTGCTTCTATTTAACATTTAAACGATCAAAAACTTGAAAATGCTTTTTTTAGCAAAACAGCACGTTTTGAGCTTTTATTCTGCGTTTTAACGCGTAAAACAGCATAAAAACGACGAAATTTTTATTATTCGTTTATTAATATTGCTCTATTTGAACGATTTCAACGATCAAAATGCTTGAAAATGTTATTTGAAAACAGCACGTTTAGTTTTTTAATCTGCGTTTTAACGCGTAAAACAGCATAAATGAGAATTTTTATTATTCGTTTAAATATTGCTTTATTTAAACGATTTCAACGATTAAAATGCTTGAAAATGCTTATTTTAGCAAACACCGTTTTAGTTTTTAAAATCTGCGTTTAACGCGTAAAACAGATAAAAACGCGAATTTTTTATGTTTTTTTAAATATTCCCTTCTATTTGAACGATTTCAACGATTAAAATGCTTGAAAATGTATTTTAGCAAACAGCAGTTTTGAGCTTTAATCTGCGTTTTAAGCGTAAAACAGCATAAAACGACGAATTTTTATATTGTTTTTATTAATATTGCTTCTTTTTAAAAACGATTTCAACGATCTAAATGCTTGAAAATGTTATTTTAGCAAAAAGCAGTTTTGAGTTTTAATCTGCGTTTTAACGCGTAAAACAGCATAAAAGACAAATTTTTTTAATTCGTTTTTATTAATATTGCTTCTATTTAAACGATTTCAACGATCTAAAATGCGAAAATGCTTATTTTAGCAAACAGCACGTTTGAGCTTTAATCTGCGTTTTAACGCGTAAAACAGCATAAAACGACGAATTTTTTATTATTCGTTTTTATTAATTGCTTCTATTTAAAACGATTTCAACGATCTAAAATGCTTGAAAATGCTTATTTTAGCAAAACAGCACGTTTTGAGCTTTAATCTGCGTTTTAACGCGTAAAAAAACATAAAACGACGAATTTTATTATTCGTTTTTATTAATATTGTTCTATTGAACATTTCAACGATCTAAAAATGCTTGAAAATGCTTATTTTAGCAAAACAGCACTTTTTGAGCTTTAATCTGCTTTTTAACGCGTAAAACAGCATAAAACGACGAATTTTTATTATTCGTTTTTATTAATATTGTTCTATTTGAACGATTTCAACGATCTAAAATGCTTGAAAATGCTTATTTTAGCAAAACAGCACGTTTGAGCTTTAATCTGCGTTTAACGCGTAAAACAGCATAAAAACGACGAATTTTTATTATTCGTTTTTATTAATATTGCTTCTATTTGAACGATTCAACGATCTAAAATGCTTGAAAATGCTTATTTTAGCAAAACAGCACGTTTTGAGCTTTAATCTGCGTTTTAACCGCGTAAAACAGCATAAAAACGACGAAATTTTTATTATTTTTTTTTAATTAATATTGCGTCTATTTGAACGATTTCAACGACCCAAAATGCTTGAAAATGCTTATTTTAGCAAAACAGCACGTTTTGAGCTTTAATCTGCGTTTTAACGCGTAAAAAAACAAAAAAACGACGAATTTTTATTATTCGTTTTATTAATATTGTTCTATTTGAACGATTTCAACGATCTAAAATGCTTGAAAATGTTATTTTAGCAAAACAGCACGTTTGAGCTTTAATCTGCGTTTTAACCGTAAAACAGCATAAAAACGACAAATTTTTTTATTATTCGTTTTTATTAATATTGTTTATTTGAACGATTTCAACGATCTAAAATGCTTGAAAATGCTTATTTTAGCAAAACAGCACGTTTTGAGCTTTATTCTGCGTTTTAACGCGTAAAACAGCAAAAAACGACAAAATTTTTATTATTCGTTTTTTTTAAATTATTGCTTCTATTTGAACGATTTCAACGATCTAAAATGCTTGAAAATGCTTATTTTAGCAAAACAGCACGTTTTGAGCTTTAATTCTGCGTTTAACGCGTAAAAACATAAAAACGACGAAATTTTTATTATTCGTTTTTTTTAAATATTGCGCTTTTGAACATTTCAACGATCAAAAGTTTGAAAATGCTTATTTTAGAAAAAACAGCACGTTGAGTTTTAATTGCGTTTTACGCGAAAAACAGCAAAAAACGACAATTTTTTATTATTGTTTTTTTTAAATTTGCTTCTATTTAACGATTTCAACGATCTAAAATGCTTGAAAATGCTTATTTTAGCAAAACAGCAGTTTGAGTTTAATCTGCGTTTTAACGCGTAAAACACCCTAAAAACGACAATTTTTTATTATTTGTTTTTATTAATATTGCTTCAATTTGAACGATTTCAACGATCTAAAATGCTTGAAAATGCTTATTTTAGCAAAACAGCACGTTTTGAGCTTTTAATCTGCGTTTTAACGCGTAAAACAGCCTAAAAACGACAAAATTTTTATTATTTGTTTTTATTAATATTGCGTCTATTTGAACGATTTCAACGATCTAAAATGCTTGAAAATGCTTATTTTTAGCAAAACAGCACGTTTTGAGCTTTATTCTGCGTTTTAACGCGTAAAACAGCATAAAAACAACGAAATTTTTATTATTCGTTTTTTATTTTTATTGCGTCTATTTGAACGATTTCAACGATCTAAAATGCCTGAAAATGCTTATTTTAGCAAAACAGCACATTTGAGCTTTAATCTGCGTTTTAACGCGTAAAACAGCATAAAAACGACGAATTTTTTATTATTCGTTTTCTATTAATATTGCTTCTATTTGAACAATTTCAACGATCTAAAATGCTTGAAAATGCTTATTTTAGCAAAACAGCACGTTTTGAGCTTTTAATCTGCGTTTTAACGCGTAAAACAGCATAAAACGACGAAATTTTTATTATTCGTTTTATTAATATTGCGTCATTTAAAACGATTTCAACGATTAAATTGCTTGA
>NW_027048119.1:0-10924 GCF_025399875.1 Dalotia coriaria | reverse complement strand
GTTTTTAAAAATGCTTTTAGCGTTAAAACGCGAAAGCTCAAAACGGCTTTTTAAAAAAAATAAAAATTTTGCTTTTAGTGTTAAATCGTTAAAAGAAGAACAAATAAAACGTTTTTGTATTTTTAAAGCTTTTCGCGTTAAAAACGCAGATTAAAGCTCAAAACGCTGTTTTGCTAAAATAAGCATTTTCAAGCATTTTAGATCGTTGGAAATTGTTCAAATAGACGCGAATAAAAAATAAAAACGAATAATAAAAAATTTCTGTCGTTTTTATGTTGTTTTACGCGTTAAAACGCAGATTAAAGCTCAAAACGTGCTGTTTTGCTAAAAAATAAGCATTTTCGCTATGCATTTTAGATCGTTGAAATCGTTCAAATAGAAGCAATATTAATAAAAAACGAATAATAAAAATTTCGTCGTTTTATGCTGTTTTACGCGTTAAAAAACGTAGATTAAAGCCTTCAAAAACGTGCTGCTCTTTGCTAAAATAAGCATTTTCAAGCATTTTAGATCGTTGAAATCGTTCAAATAGAAGCAATATTAATAAAAAAACGAATAATCAAAAATTCGTCGTTTTATGCTGTTTTACGCGTTAAAACGCAGATTAAAGCTCAAACGTGTTGTTTTTGCTAAAAATGGGCATTTTTCGCTGATTTTAGATCGTTGAAATCGTTCAAATAGACGCACATTAATAAAACGAATAATAAAAATTCGTCGTTTTGCTGTTTTACGCGTTAAACAGATTAAAGCTCAAAACGTGCTGTTTTGCTAAAATAAGCATTTTCAAGCATTTTGTGATCGTTGAAATCGTTCAAACAGACGCAAAGTAATAAAATAAAACGAATAATAAAAAATTTCGTCGTTTTTATAAGTGTTGTTTTAAGCGTTAAACGCAGATTGCTCAAACATGCTGTTTTGCTAAAATAAGCATTTTCAAGCATTTTAAATCGTTGAACTGTTCAAATAGACGCAATATTAATAAAAAACGAATAATAAAAATTTCGTCGTTTTTATGCTGCTTTACGCGTTAAAACGCAGATTAGAGCTCAAAACGTGCTGTTTTTGCTAAAAAATAATCATTTCAAGCATTTTAGATCGCTGAAATCGTTCAAATAGAAGCAATATTACCGTAAAACAATAATAAAAATTGCCGTTTTATGTTGCCTTTTACGCATTAAAAACGCAGGATTAAAGCTCAAAACGTGCTGTTTTGCTAAAATAAGCATTTTCATGCATTTTAGATCGTTGAATTGTTCAAATAGACGCAATATTAATAAAACGAATAATAAAAATTTCGTCGTTTTATAAGCTGTTTTACGCGTTAAAACGCTGACAAAAGCCTCAAAACGTGCTGTTTTTGGCAAAACAAGCATTTTCACATTTTAGATCGTTGAAATCGTTCAAATAGAAGCACATATTAATAAAAACGAATAATAAAAATTCGTCAGTGTTTTATGCTGTTTTACGCGTTAAAACGCAGATTAAAGCTCAAAACGTGCTGTTTTGCTAAAATAAGCATTTTCAAGCATCTTAGGATCGTTGAAACTGTTCAACTAGACGCATTATTAATAAAAACGAATAATAAAAAATTTCGTCGTTTTATGCTGTTTTACGCGTTAAAGCGGCAGAATAAAAGCTCAAAAACGTGCTGTTTTGCTAAAATAAGCATTTTCAAGCATTTTAGATCGTTGAACGTTCAAATAGAAGCAATATTAATATAAAAACGAATAATAAAAATTGTCGTTTTATGCTGTTTTACGCGTTAAAACGCAGATTAAAGCTCAAAACGTGCTGTTTTGCTAAAATAAGCATTTTCAAGCATTTTAGATCGTTGAAATCGTTCAAATAGACCAATATTAATAAAAAACGAATAATAAAAATTTCGTCGTTTTTATGCTGTTTTACGCGTTAAAACGCAGATTAAAAGCTCAAAACGTGCTGTTTTGCTAAAATAAGCATTTTCAGCATTTTAGATCGTTGAAATCGTTCAAATAGAAGCAATATTAATAAAAACGAATAATAAAATTTCGTCGTTTTATGCTGTTTTACGCGTTAAAACCAGATTAAAGCTCAAAACGTGCTGTTTTGCTAAAAATAAGCATTTTCAAGCATTTTAGATCGTTGAAATCGTTCAAATAGAAGCAATATTAATAAAAACGAATAATAAAAATTTCGTCGTTTTTATGCTGTTTTACGCGTTAAAACGCAGATTAAAGCTCAAAACGTGCTGTTTTGCTAAAATAAGCATTTTCAAGCATTTTAGATCGTTGAAATCGTTCAAATAGACGCAATATTAATAAAAACGAATAATAAAAAATTCGTCGTTTTATGCTGTTTTACGCGTTAAAACGCAGATTAAAGCTCAAAACGGCTGTTTTGCTAAAATAAGCATTTTCAAGCATTTTAGATCGTTGAAATCGTTCAAATAGACGCAATAAAAATAAAAACGAATAATAAAATTTCGTCGTTTTATGCTGTTTTACGCGTTAAAACGCAGATAAAGCTCAAAACGTGCTGTTTTGCTAAAATAAGCATTTTCAAGCATTTTAGATCGTTGAAATCGTTCAAATAGACGCAATATTAATAAAAACGAATAATAAAAATTTCGTCGTTTTTATGCTGTTTTACGCGTTAAAACGCAGAATAAAGCTCAAACGGCTGTTTTGCTAAAATAAGCCTTTTCAAGCATTTTAGATCGTTGAAAATCGTTCAAATAGAAGCAATATTAATAAAAACGAATAATAAAAAATTCGTCGTTTTATGCTGTTTTACGCGTTAAACGCAGATTAACGCTTAAAACGTGCTGTTTTGCTAAAATAAGCATTTTCAAGCATTTTAGATCGTTGAAATCGTTCAAATAGACGCAATAAAAATAAAAACGAATAATAAAAATTTCGTCGTTTTATGCTGTTTTACGCGTTAAAACGCAGATTAAAAGCTCAAAACGTGCTGTTTTGCTAAATAAGCATTTTCAAGCATTTTAGATCGTTGAAATCGTTCAAATAGACACAATATTAATAAAACCAATAATAAAAAATTCGTCGTTTTATGCTGTTTTACGCGTTAAAACGCAGATTAAAGCTCAAAACGTGCTGTTTTGCTAAAAAGATTTTCAAGCATTTTGATTGTTGAAATCGTTCAAATAGAAGCAATATAATAAAAACGAATAATAAAAATCGTCGTTTTATGCTGTTTTACGCGTTAAAACGCAGATTAAAGCTCAAAACGTGCTGTTTTGCTAAAATAAGCATTTTCAAGCATTTTAGATCGTTGAAATCGTTCAAATAGAAGCAATATTAATAAAAACGAATAATAAAAATTTCGTCGTTTTTATGTGTTTTACGCGTTAAAACGCAGATTAAAGCTCAAAACGTGCTGTTTTGCTAAAATAAGCATTTTCAAGCATTTTAGATCGTTGAAATCGTTCAAATAGAAGCAATAAATAAAAAACGAATAATAAAAATTTCGTCATTTTATGTTGTTTTACGCGTTAAAACGCATTAAAGCTCAAAACGCTGTTTTGCTAAAATAAGCATTTTCAGCATTTTAGATCGTTGAAACGCTCAAATAGACGCAAATTAATAAAAACGAATAATAAAAATTTCGTCGTTTTATGTGTTTTACGCGTTAAAACGCAGAATAAAAGCTCAAAACGTGCTGTTTTGCTAAAATAAGCATTTTCAAGCATTTTAGATCGTTGAAATCGTTCAAATAGAAGCAATATTAATAAAAACGAATAATCAAAATTCGTCGTTTTTATGCTGCTTTTACGCGTTAAAACGCAGATTAAAGCTCAAACGTGCTGTTTTGCTAAAATAAGCATTTCAAGCATTTTAAATCGTTGAAATTCTTCAAATAGATCGCAATATTAATAAAAACGAATAATAAAAAATTTCGTCGTTTTAGCTGCTTTACGCGTTAAAACGCAGATTAAAAGCTAAAAACGTGCTGTTTTGTTAAATAATCATTTTCAAGCATTTTAGATCGTTGAAATCGTTCAAATAGAAGCAATATTAATAAAAACGAATAATAAAAATTTCGTCGTTTTATGCTGTTTTACGCATTAAAACGCAGATTAAAGCTCAAAACGTGCTGTTTTGCTAAAATCAGCATTTTCAAGCATTTTAGATCGTTGAAATCGTTCAAATAGACGCAATAATAAAAAACGAATAATAAAAATTGTCGTTTTATGCTGTTTTACGCGTTAAAAACGCAGATTAAAGCTCAAACGTGCTGTTTTGCTAAAATAAGCATTTTCAAGCATTTTAGATCGTTGAAATCGTTCAAATAGAAGCAATATTAATAAAACAAATAATAAAAATTCGTCGTTTTTATGTGTTTTGCGCGTTAAAACGCAGATTAAAAGCCTCAAAACGTGCTGTTTTGCTAAAATAAGCATTTTCAAGCATTTTAGATCGTTGAAACGTCAAATAGAAGCAATATTAATAAAAACGAATAATAAACAATTTCGTCGTTTTTATGCTGTTTTACGCGTTAAAACGCAGATTAAAAGCTCAAAACGTGCTGTTTTGCTAAAATAAGCATTTTCAAGCATTTTAGATCGTTGAAATCGTTCAAATAGAAGCAATATTAATAAAAACGAATAATAAAATTTCGTCGTTTTATGCTGTTTTACGCGTTAAAACGCAGATTAAAGCTCAAAACGTGCTGTTTTGCTAAGATAAGCATTTTCAAGCATTTTAGATCGTTGAAATCGTTTAAACAGAAGCAAATAATAAAAACGAATAATAAAATTTCGTCATTTTTATTGTTTTACGCGTTAAAACGCAGATTAAAGCTCAAAACGTTGCTCGTTTTGCTAAAATAAGCATTTTAAGATTTTAGATCGTTGAAATCGTCTTCAAATAGACGCAATATTAATAAAAACGAATAATAAAATTTCGTTTTTTATGTGTTTTACGCGTTAAAACGCAGAATAAAGCTCAAAACGTGCTGTTTTGCTAAAATAAGCATTTTCAAGCATTTTAGATCGTTGAAATCGCTTCAAATAGAAGCAATATTAATAAAAAACGAATAATCAAAATTTCGCGTTTTATGCTGTTTTACGCGTTAAAAACGCAGAATTAAAAGCTCAAAACGTACTGTTTTCGCTAAAATAAGCATTTTCAAGCATTTTAAATCGTTGAAATCGTTCAAATAGACGCAATATTAATAAAAACGAATAATAAAATTCTGTCGTTTTATGCGTTTTTACGCGTTAAAACGCAGATTAAAAGCTCAAAACGTGCTGTTTTTTAAATAATCATTTTCAAGCATTTTAGATCGTTGAAATCGTTCAAATAGAAGCAATATTAATAAAACAAATAATAAAAAATTCGTCGTTTTATGTTGCTTTGCGTTAAAACGCAGATTAAAGCCTAAACGCTGTTTTGCTAAAATAAGCATTTTCAAGCATTTTAGATCGTTGGAAATCGTTCAAATAGAAGCACATTAATAAAACGAATAATAACAATTTCGTCGTTTTTGAGGTTGTTTACGCGCTAAAACGCAGATTAAAGCCTAAACGTGCTGTTTTGCTAAAAATAAGCATTTTCAAGCATTTAGATCGTTGGAAATCGTTTAAATAGCTATTAATAAAACGAATAATAAAAATCTGGCCATTTATGTTGTTTTACGCGTTAAAACGCAGATTAAAGCTCAAACGTGCTGTTTGCTAAAATAAGCATTTTCAAGACGATCGCTGAAATAGCTCAAATAGACGCATTAATAAAACGAATAATAAAATTTCGTCGTTTTATGCTGTTTTACGCGTTAAAACGCAGAATAAAGCCCAAACGTGCTGTTTTGCTAAAATAAGCATTTTCAAGCATTTTAGATCGTTGGAAATCGTTCAAATAGAAGGCCATTAATAAAACGAATAATCAAAATCTGTCGTTTTATGCTGTTTTACGCGTTAAAACGCAGGATTAAAGCTCAAACGTGTTGTTTTGCTAAAATAGCATTTTCAAGCATTTAGATCGTTGAAATCAAGTTCCAAATAGACGCACATTAATAAAAACGAATAATAAAAATTGTCGTTTTATGCTGTTTTACGCGTTAAATGCAGATTAAAGCTCAAAAACGTGCTGTTTTGCTAAAATAAGTATTTTCAAGACGATCGTTGAAATCGTCTGCTAAATAGAAGCAATATTAATAAAAAACGAATACAAAAAATTCGTCGTTTTATGCTGTTTTACGCGTTAAAACGCAGTGAATAAAAGCTCAAAACGTGCTGTTTGCTAAAATAAGCATTTCTCTGCTACTTTTTGATCGCTGAAAACGTCTCAAATAGAAGCTAACATTAATAAAAACGAATAATAAAAAATTCGTCGTTTTATGCTGTTTTTACGCGTTAAAAAACGCAGATTAAAGCTCAAAACGTGCTGTTTTGCTAAAATAAGCATTTTCGCGTTACTTTTTAGATCGTTGGAATACAGTTCAAATAGAAGCAATATTAATAAAAACGAATAATAAAAATTTCGTCGTTTTATGCTGTTTTACGTTAAAACGCAGAATAAAGCCCAAACGTGCTGTTTTGCTAAAATAAGTATTTTCAAGCATTTTAGATCAAGAAACGCCCTCAAATAGAAGCAATATTAATAAAAACGAATAATAAAAATTGTCGTTTTATAAAGGTTTTTACGTTAAAACGCAGAATAAAGCTCAAACGTGCTGTTTTGCTAAAATAAGCATTTTCAAGCATTTTAGATCGTTAAATCGTCTTTGGGACAGAAGCAACATTAGTAAAAAAAACGAATAATAAAAAAAAAATTCGTCGTTTTATGCTGTTTTACGCGTTAAAACGCAGATTAACGCTCAAAACGTGCTGTTTTGCTAAATAAGCATTTTCAAGCGTTTTAGATCGTTGAAATCGTTCAAATAGACGCAATAAAAAATAAGAAACGAATACCGTACCTTCGTCGTTTTATAAAGCTGTTTTACGCGTTAAAACGCAGATTAAAGCTCAAACGTGCTGTTTTGGCGTAAGCATTTTCTGCTATTTATCGTTGAAACGCCCACAGACGCATATTAATAAAAACGAATAATAAAATTTCCTTGCCGTTTTTATGTTGTTTTACGCGTTAAAACGCGCAGATTAAAGCTCAAATAAGCATTTTCAAGCATTTAGATCAAGCTGAAATCGTTCAAATAGAAGCAATATTAATAAAACGAATAATCAAAAATCGTCGTTTTATGCTGTTTACGCGTTAAAACGCAGATTAAAGCTCAAAACGTGTTGTTTTGCTAAAATAAGCATTCTCAAGCATTTTAGACGTTGGAAATCGTTCAAATAGAAGCAATATTACCAAAACGAATAATAAAAAAAATCTCGTCGTTTTATGCTGTTTTACGCGTTAAAACGCAGAATAAAGCTCAAACGTGCTGTTTTGCTAAAAAGCATTTTCAAGCATTTTTGATCGTTGAAATCGTTCAAATAGAAGCAATATTAATAAAAACGAATAATAAAAAAATCTCGTCGTTTTAAGTTGTTTTACGCGTTAAAACGCAGATTAAAGCCCAAAACGTGCTGTTTTGCTAAAATAAGCATTTTCAAGCATTTTGATCGTTGAAATCGTTCAAATAGAAGCAATATTAATAAAAACGAATAATAAAATTTCGTCGTTTTTATGCTGTTTACGCGTTAAAACGCAGAATAAAGCTCAAACGTGCTGTTTTACATTTTCAAGACATTTTAGATCGTTGAAATCGTCAAATAGCTAAATATTAATAAAAACGAATAATAAAAATTCGTCGTTTTTATGCTGTTTTACGCGTTAAACGCAGATTAAAGCTCAAAACGTGCTGTTTTGCTAAATACATTTTCGCTTCAGATCATTGAAATCGTTCAAATAGAAGCCAAATATTAATAAAACGAATAATAAAAATCTGTCGTTTTATGCTGTTTTACGCGTTAAACGCAGAATAAAGCTCAAACGTGCTGTTTGCTAAAATAAGCATTTCAAGCATTTTTAGATCGTTGAAATCGTTCAAATAGTAGCTAAATATTAATAAAAACGAATAACAAAAAAAATCGTCGTTTTTATGTTGCTTTACGTTAAAACGCAGATTAACGCTCAAAACGTGCTGTTTTGCTAAAATAAGCATTTTCCAGCATTTTAGATCGCTGAAATCGTTCAAACAGACGCAATAAAAAATAAAAACGAATATCAAAAATTTGCCGTTTTATGCTGTTTTTATCAGCGTTAAAACGCAGATTAAAGCTCAAAACGTGCTGTTTTGCTAAAATAAGCATTTTCAAGCATTTAGATCGTTGAAATCGCTCAAATAGACGCAATATTAATAAAAACGACAATAAAATTTGGTCGTTTTGCCGTTTTACGCGTTAAAACGAAGCATAAAAGCCTCGCCAGTAAAACGTGCTGTTTTGCTAAAAATAAGCATTTTCAAGCATTTTAGACCGTTGAAATCGTTCAAATAGAAGTACATAATAAAAACGAATAATCAAAATTTGTCTTTTTATCGTTTTACGCTTAAAAAAAAAATTTAAATCTTTTCAAAACTTTTAAAAGCGTTAAAGTTCAAAAGGCTTTTTTAAAAAAAAAAAATAAAAGCTTTTAGTTTTTTACCTTAAAAAGGATTAAATAAAAGGGGTTTTTTAAAATGCATTTTAAGCTTTTAGCTTTAAAAACGAAAATAAAGCTTTAAAAAAACTTAAAAAAAAATCTTTTTTTTAGGTTTTGCGAAAACCGTTAAATAAAAGGTTTTTTTAAAAAAAAGTATTTTAAGCTTTTGCGTTAAACGAAAATAAAGAAATTTCAAAAAAAAATTTTCCTTTTGTTTTTTACTTTAAAAAACGAATTAAAAAAAGGGTTTTTTAAAAATGCTTTTTAAGCTTTTAGCGTTAAACCCAATTTAAAGCAAAATTTTCAAAATAAACCTTTTTAAAAGCGTTTCCGGAGAAAAATAAAACGTTTTTTTGCTAAATAAGCATTTTCAAGCATTTTAGATCGTTGAAATTGCTCAAATAGAAGCAAAACATTAATAAAAAACGGTTACCGGGGAAAATCTGTCGTTTTTATGTTGTTTTACGTTAAAACGCAGATTAAAGCCTGTAAACGTGTTGTTTTGCTAAAATAAGCATTTTCAAGCATTTTAGATCGCTGAACTGCCTAAATAGAAGCAATATTAATAAAACGAATTTCAATAAAAATCTGTCGTTTTATGTTGTTTACGCGTTAAAACGCAGAATAAAGCTCAAACGCTGTTGCTAAATAAGCATTTTCAAGATTTTTAGATCGCTGGAATCGCCCAATATAGCTAAATATTAATAAAACGAATAATAAAAAATCGTCGTTTTATGCTGTTTTACGCGTTAAAACGCAGATTAAAAGCTCAAACGTGCTGTTTGCTAAAATAAGACTTTCAAGCATTTTAGATCGTTGAAATGTCATTGCTAATAAGTAAAAAACGAATAATCGTAAAATCGTCGTTTTATGCGTTTTACGGTTAAAACGCAAAATTAAAGCTTCAAAACGTGCTGTTTTGCTTAAAATAAGCTTTTCAAGCATTTAGATCGTTAAATCGTTCAAATAGAGCAATAATTAAAAACAAAATAAAAATTCGTTTTATGTGTTTACGCGTTAAAGCAGATTAAAGCTTCAAAACGTGTTTTGCTCAAAACGTACTTTCTCAAGCATTTTAGATCGTTGAATCGTTCAAATAGACAATAAATATAAAACGAATAATAAAAATTCGTGTTTTATGCTGTTTTACGCTTAAAACGCAGATTAAAGCTCAAAACGTGCGTTTTGCTAAAGATTTTCAATTTTAGATCGTTGAAATCGTTCAAAAGCAAATTAAAAAAACGAATAATAAAATTTCGTCGTTTTATGCTGTTTTACGCGCTAAAACGCAGAATAAAGCTCAAAACGTGCTGTTTTGCTAAAATAAGATTTTCAAGCATTTTAGATCGTTGAAATCGTTCAAATAGAAGCAATATTAATAAAAACGAATAATAAAAATTTCGTCGTTTTATGCTGTTTTACGCGTTAAAACGCAGATTAAAGTTCAAAACGTGCTGTTTTGCTAAAATAAGCATTTTCAAGCATTTTAATAGTTGAAATCGTTAAATAGACGCAATATTAATAAAAACGAATATAAATTCGTACGCGTTATTCTGTTTTACGCGTTAAAACGCAGATTAAAGCTCAAAACGTGCTGCTTTTAATGTTTTCGCAATTTTAGATTTGAAAACGTAATATACAATTATTAAAAACGATAAAAAGTCTTAACGATGTGTTTTACGCTAAAACGCAGAATAAAGCTCAAACGTGCTTTTGCTAAAATAAGCATTTTCAAGCATTTTAGATATTGAAATTAAAATAAGCAATATTAATAAAAACGAATAATAAAAATCGTCGTTTTATGCTGTTTTACGCGTTAAAACGCAGATTAAAAGCTCAAAACGTGCTGTTTTCGCTGAAATAAGCATTTAGCATTTACGATTAAATTCGTCGTTTATGCTTTACGCAAAACGAAAAAAAATCCGTTTGTTTTTATTAAAAGAATTTTCAACATTTTAACGTTGTGTTAAAAGACGCAATAAATAAAGAATAATGAATTCTTTTAAGCATTTAAAAACGAATAAAACTCAAATTGCTGTTTTGCTTAGCTTAAGCATTTAGATGTTAAAACTTTCAAATGCGCAATTAAAAAACAATTAAAAAAATTTTTAGCCTTTTTATGTTTACGCGTTAAAACAGAATAAATAAAACGTCGTTTTGCAAAATGCTTTTAAAGCTTAAATCGTTGAAATCTTTCAAAAGTGTTTTTAAAAAAAAACAATTTTAAATTTGTCGTTTAAATGGTTCCTAAAACGCAATTAAAACTCAAATTTTTTTTTTAAATGCTTTTTAAGCTTTTGCGTTAAAACGTTCAAATAAGCTTAAAATAAGAATTTCAA
>NW_027048118.1:0-10931 GCF_025399875.1 Dalotia coriaria | reverse complement strand
GCTTTATTATTCTTTTATTTTAGCGCAAAAAAAAAGCAAAACGGTTTTGAGCTTTAATCTGCGTTTTAAAACGCGTTTAAGACAAAAGCAAGGCTTTTTAGCAAAACGCAGGGAAATTTTTTAAATTATTTTTTCTTTTTTATTAATATTGCTCTATTTGAACGATTTCCGTCAAAATGCTTGAAAATGCTTATTTTAGCAAAACAGCACGTTTTGAGCTTTTTCCGGTTTTAACGCGTAAACAGCAAAACGACGAAATTTTTATTATTCGTTTTTATTTATTGCTTCTATTTGAACAAATTCAACGATTAAATGTTAAATGCTTATTTTAGCAAAACAGCACGTTTGAGCTTTAATCTGCGTTTTAACGCGTAAAACAGCATAAAACGACGAAATTTTTATTATTCGTTTTTATTAATATTGCGTCTATTTGAACGATTTCAACGATCTAAAATGTTTGAAAATGCTTATTTTAGCAAAACAGCACGTTTTGAGCTTTATTCGCGTTTTAACGCGTAAAACAGCATAAAACGACGAATTTTATTATTCGTTTTTATTTTATTGCGTCTTTTTGGGAACGATTTCAACGATCAAAATGTTTGAAAATGTTTATTTTAGCAAAACAGCACGTTTTGCTTTTAATCTGCGTTTTAACGCGTAAAACAGCATAAAATGACGAATTTATATTATTCGTTTTTATTACTGCTTCTATTTGAACGATTTCAACGATCTAAAATGCTTGAAAATGCGTTTATTTTAGCAAACAGTATCGGGTGTTTTGAGTTTTATTCTGCGTTTTAACGGGCGTAAACATAAAACGACGAAATTTTATTATTCGTTTTTATTTTATTATGTCTATTGAACGATTTCAACGATCTAAAATGCTTGAAATTGTTTATTTTAAGGCAAAAACAGCACGTTTTGAGTTTAATCTGCGTTTTAACGCGTGTCGCGCTGCCAAAAACGACGAAATTTTATTATTCGTTTTTTAATATTGCTTCTATTTTGAACGTGATTTCAACGATCTAAAACGCTGAAAATGCTTATTTTAGCAAAAACAGCACGTTTTGAGTTTCCTTTATTCGCGTTTTTAACGCGCAAACAGCATAAAAAACGACGAAATTTTTATTATCTGTTTTTTATTTTTATTGCGTCTATTTGAACGATTTCAACGATCTAAAAATGCTTGAAAATGCCTATTTTAGCAAACAGCATCGTTTTGTTTTATTCTGCGTTTTAACGCGCGCAAAAACAGCATAAAAACGACGAAATTTTTATTATTGGTTTTTATTTTTATTGCGTCTATTTGAACGTGAGGATTTCAACGATCTAAAATGCTTCTGAAAAATGCTTATTTTAGCAAAACAGCACGTTTTGATGCTTAATCAGCGTTTTAACGCGTAAATAAAAGCATGTAAAAACGACGAAATTTTATTATTCGTTTTTATTAATATTGCGTCTATTTGAACGATTTCAACGATCTAAAATGCTGAAAATGCTTATTTCCAGCAAAACAACAGCACGTTTTGGTTTTTATTCCTGCGTTTAACGCGTAAAAACAGCATAAAACGACGAATTTTTTATTATTCGTTTTATTACGTTTCTATTTGAACGATTTCAACGGATCTAAAATGCTTGAAAATGCTTATTTTCAGCAAAACAGCACGTTTTGAGTTTTAATCTGCGTTTTTCTCGCGTAAAACAGCATAAAAACGACGAAATTTTTATTATTCGTTTTTTTTAATACGTTTCTATTTGAACGATTTCAAACGATCTAAAACGCCGGAAAAATGCTTATTTTACAAAACAGCACGTTTTGAGCCTATTCCCGTTTAACGCGTAAAACAGCATAAAACGACGAACATTATTCGTTTTTATTTTTATTGCGTCTACGGAACGATTTCAACGATCTAAAATGCTTGAAAATGCTTATTCAGCAAAACAGCACGTTTTGAGTTTTAATCTGCGCTTTAACGCGTAAAACAGCATAAAACGACGAAATTTTTATTATTCGCTTTAATATTGCTTCTGCTGGAACGATTTCCAACGATCTAAAACGCTGAAAATGCTTATTTTAGCAAAACAGCACGTTTGCAGCTTATTCTGCGTTTTAACGCAAAACAGCATAAAACGCACGAAATTTTATTATTCGTTTTATTTTATTGCGTCTATTTGAACGACGATTCAAAATGCTTGAAAATGCTTTTATTTTAGCAAAACAGCATGAGCTTTATTCTGCGTTTTAACGCGCAAAACAGCATAAAACGACGAATTTTTATTATTTGTTTTTATTAATATTGCTTCTATTTGAACGTACTTCTACGATCTAAAATGCTTGAAAAATGCTTATTTTAGCAAAACAGCACGATTTCAGCTTTAATCTGCGTTTTAACGCGTAAAACAGCATAAAACGACGAAATTTTTATCTCGTTTTTATTACTGCGTCTATTTTGAACGATTTCAACGATTCAAAATGCTTGAAATGCCGCATTTTCAGCAAAACAGCACGTTTTGAGCTTTTATTCTGCGTTTAACGCGTTACAAAAACGACAAAATTTTTATTATTCGTTTTTATTTTATTGCGTCTATTTGAACGATTTCACGATCTAAAAATGCTTTGAAAATGCATTTTAAAGCAAAACAGCACGTTTTGAGCTTTTAATCTGCGTTTTAACGTGCGTAAACAGCATAAAAATCACGAATTTTATTATTCGTTTTTATTAATATTGCGTCTATTTTGAACGATTTCAACGATCTAAATGCTTGAAAGTTTATTTTGTGCAAAACAGCACGTTTCTTGGCTTTCAATCTGCGTTTTAACGCGTAAAACAGCGCTGAAAAAACGACGAATTTTTATTATTCGTTTTTATTAATATTGCTTCGGCTTGAACGATTTCAACGATCTAAAATGCTGAAAATGCTTATTTTAGCAAAACAGCACGTTTTGAGCTTTTATTCTGCGTTTTGTGCGTAAAAACAGCATAAAAACGACGAAATTTTTATTATTCGTTTTTGTTAATATTGCGTCTATTTGAACGGATTTCAACGATCTAAAATGCTTGAAAATGCTTATTTTAGCAAAACAGCACCGCTTTAATCTGCGTTTTAACGCGTAAAACAGCATAAAAACGACGAATTTTTATTATTCGTTTTTATTAATATTGTTTCTATTTGAACGATTTCAACGATTCAAAATGCTTGAAAATGCTTATTATTTAGCAAAAAACAGCACGTTTTGAGCTTTAATCTAGTTTTAACGGCAGTAAAACAGCATAAAAACGACGATATTTGGCTATTCTGTTTTATTAATATTGCGTCTATTTGAACGATTTCGATCTAAAATGCTTGAAAATGCTTATTTTAGCAAAACAGCACGTTTTGAAAGCTTAATCAGCGTTTTAACGCGCGTAAAACAGCATAAAACGTGACGAAATTTTTTATTGTTTGTTTTTATTAATATTGCGTCTATTTGAACGATTTCAACGATCTGGTAAAATGCTTTTTGGAAAAATGCTTTATTTTAGCAAACAGCACGACGGCGGAGCTTATCTGTGTGTTTTGGCGTGAAACAGCATAAAACGACGAAATTTTATTATTCGTTTTTATTATAGACCAAGAGCCAGTGACGGTCAGGGTTTCGTCATTTTAGAAAGATGAAATTTCACCGTGCTTCACAGTAACGATCCCCACTGAAACCTGATCGTGGTTCCTTGGCAGTTAACAGCCAACAAAAGATGTACACATGATGACCTTATGTTTCGTTATTTTAGGCAAACTCCATTTTTACATATTTTGTTCGTCACATTATTATAACATGCGCTGCTCATTGCCAGTCACCCAGGCGACCCAACCTCTAGCCAGACACCCTAGCATATTTTTTAACTTTTTACTTTCGTTATATTAGAAAAGCTGAATTTGATACACATTATACAGAGAGCTATAAAACTGTGTTTTCCAGCACGCCAGACAGTTTGGTCGGTTCTATCATCCTGCCAGACGCATTGAAAGTGTTAAAGTTGCAAAAGTTAAATTGTTTAAACATGAAATTTTCAGAAAACAGTTATCGACGACAGTGATGATTATTATTAAATATTTGTTCAAATAAATTACTATTATGCGAAAATTTCTGTATAAACAATTAAATTTTTTGCAACTCTTATACACTTTCAATGCGTCGGCGGATGATAGAACCGCCCAAAACTGTCTGGCATGCGGGAAAAAACACAGTTTCATAGCTCTCTGTATAATGTGTATCAAATTCAGCTTTTAATATAACGAAAGTAAAAGTTAAAAATATATACTTTAGGGGTGTCTGGCTGGGGTTGGGAAAACCATACCAGGTGACTGGCAATGAGCAGCGCATGTTATAATAATGTTACGAACAAAATATGCAAAAATGGAGTTTGCAAAAAATAACGAAACATAGGTCATCATGGTACATCTTTGTTGGCTGTTAACGCCAAAGGAACCACGATCCAGGTTTCAAATTGGGATCGTTCTTTCCCGTGCTGGGGAAACACATTTACAAAATTTCATCTTTCCTAAAATGACGAAAGTCTGGCCGTCACTGGCTCTCGCTCTATTAATATTGCGTCTATTTGAACGATTTCAACGATCTAAAATGCTTGAAATGCTTTATTTTAGCAAAACAGCACGTTTTGAGCTTTTTTTCTGCGTTTTAACGCGTCAAAACATAAAAAAGAAAGAAATTTTTATTATTCGTTTTTTTTTTTTATTGCGTCTATTTGAACGATTTCGACGGGTCTAAAATGCTTGAAAATGCTTATTTTAGCAAAACAGCCGTTTTGAGCTTTTTAAACTGCGTTTTAACGCGTAAAACAGCATAAAAAAGACGAATTTTTTATTATTCGTTTTTATTAATATTGCGTCCTATTTGAACGATTTCAACGATCTAAAATGCTTGAAAATGCTTATTTTAGCAAAACAACAGTTTTGAGCTTTAATCTGCGTTTTAACGCGTAAAACAGCATAAAAACATGAATTTTTTTTTATTCGTTTTTATTAATATTGCTTCTATTTGAACGATTTCAACGATCTAAAATGCTTGAAAATGCCTATTTTAGCAAAAACAGCACGTTTTGAGTTTAATCTGCGTTTTAACGCGTAAAACAGCATAAAAACGAGGAAATTTTTGTTATTCGTTTTTATTATTTATTGCGTCTATTTGAACGATTTCAACGATCTAAAAGCTTGAAAATGCTTATTTTAGCAAAACAGCACGTTTTGAGCTTTAATCAGCGTTTTAACGCGTAAAACAGCATAAAACGACGAAATTTTTATTATTGTTTTTAATATTGCTTCTATTTGAACGATTTCAACGATCTAAAATGCTTGAAAATGCTTATTTTAGCAAAACAGCACGTTTTGAGCTTTAATCTGCGTTTAACGCGTAAAACAGCATAAAAAACGACGAAATTTTTATTATTCGTTTTTTTATTATTTGCTCTATTTGAACGATTTCAACGATCTAAAATCGCTTGAAAATGCTTATTTTAGCAAAACAGCACGTTTTGAGCTTTATTCTGCGTTTTAACGCGTAAAACAGCATAAAAACGAGGAAATTTTTATTATTCGTTTTTATTTTTATTGCGTCTATTTGAACGATTTCAACGATCTAAAATGCTTGAAAATGCTTATTTTAGCAAAACAGCACGTTTTGAGCTTTTATTCTGCGTTTTAACGCGTAAAACAGCATAAAAACGACGAATTTTTATTATTTGTTTTTATTAATATTGCTTCTATTTGAACGATTTCAACGATCTAAAATGCTTGAAAATGCTTATTTTAGCAAAACAGCACGATTTGAGCTTTAATCTGCGTTTTAACGCGTAAAACAGCATAAAAACGACGAAATTTTTATTATTCGTTTTTTAATATTGCGTCTATTTGAACGATTTCAACGATCTAAAACGCTTGAAAATGCTTTATTTTAGCAAAACAGCACGTTTTGAGCTTTATTCTGCGTTTTAACGCGTAAAACAGCATAAAAACGACGAAATTTTTATTTTTCCCGTTTTTATTTTTATTGCGTCTATTTGAACGATTTCAAACGATCTAAAATGCTTGAAAATTTTATTTTGAAAACAGCACGATTTGAGCTTTAATCTGCGTTTTAACGCGTAAAACAGCATAAAACGACGAAATTTTTATTATTCGTTTTTATTAATATTGCGTCTATTTGGAACGATTTCAACGATCTAAATGCTTGAAAATGCTTATTTTAGCAAAACAGCATCGTTTGAGCTTTATTCTGCGCGTTTTAACGGCGTAAAAACAGCATAAAAACGACGAAATTTTATTATTCGTTTTTTATTTTTATTGCGTCTATTTGAACGATTTCGACGATCTAAAATGTTGAAAATGCTTATTTTAGCAAAACAGCACGTTTTGAGTTTTAATCTGCAGTTTTAACGCGTAAAAACAGCATAAAAACGACGAATTTTTTATTATTCGTTTTTTATTAATATTGCGTCTATTTGAACGATTTCAACGATCTAAAAATGCTTGAAAGTGCTTTATTTTAGCAAAACAGCACGTTTTGAGCTTTAATCTGCGTTTTAACGCGAAAAACAGCATAAAACGACGAATTTTTATTATTCGTTTTTTATTATTAATATTGTTTCTATTTGAACGATTTAACGATTCAAATGCTTGAAATGCTTATTTTAGCAAAACAGCACGTTTTGAGCTTTATTCTGCGTTTAACGCGTAAAACAGCATAAAACGACGAAATTTTATTATTCGTTTTTGTTAATATTGCGTCTATTTGAACGATTTCGCTAACGATCTAAAATGTTGAAAATGCTGCTTCAGCAAAACAGCATCGTTTTGAGCTTTAATCTGCGTTTTAACGGTAAACAGCATAAAACGTGACGAATTTTTTTATTATTCGTTTTTATTAATATTGTCCTATTTGAACGATTTCAACGATCTAAAATGCTTGAAAATGCTTATTTTAGCAAAAACAGCACGTTTTGAGCTTTAATCTGCGTTTAACGCAGTAAACAGCATAAAAAACGACGACATTTTTATTATTCGTTTTTATTAATATTGTCTATTTGAACGATTTCAACGATCTAAAAATGCTTGAAAAATGCTTTTACTTTTAGCAAAACAGCACGTTTTGAGTTTTAATCAGCGTTTTAACGCGTAAAACAGCATAAAACGACGCAAATTTTTATTGTTTGCTTTTGTTAATATTGCGTCTATTTGAACGAGATTTTCAACGATCTAAAATGCTGAAAAATGCTTATTTTAGCAAAACAGCACGATTTGAGCTTTAATCTGCGTTTAACGCAAAAACAGCATAAAAAAACGACGAAATTTTTATTATTCGTTTTATTAATATTGCGTCTATTTGAAATCTATTTCAACGATCTAAAATGCTTGAAAATGCTTATTTTAGCAAAACAGCACGTTTTTGAGCTTTATTCTGCGTTTTAACGCGTAAAACAGCATAAACGAAGAAATTTTATTATTCGTTTTATTTATTGCGTCTATTTGAACGATTTCGACGATCTAAAAAATGCTTGGAAAATGCTTATTTTAGCAAAACAGCACGTTTTGAGCTTCTTAATCTGCGTTTAACGCGCAAAACAACGCATAAAACGACGAATTTTTATTATTCGTTTTTGGTTAATATTGCGTCTATTTGAACGATTTCAATGATCTAAAAATGCTTGAAAATGGGCGTATTTTAAAGCAAAAACATAATGTTTTGAGCTTAATCTGCGTTTTAACGCGCGTAAAACAGCATAAAAACGATGAATTTTTATTATTCGTTTTTATTAATATTGCTTATTTGAACGATTTCAATGATCTAAAATGCTTGAAAATGCCTATTTTAGCAAAACAGCACGTTTTGCTTTAATCTGCGTTTTAACGCGTAAACAGCATAAAACGTACGAATTTTTGTTATTCGTTTTATTAATATGCGTCTATTTGAACGATTTCAACGATCTAAAATGCTTGAAAATGCTTATTTTGTTAAAACAGCACGTTTTGAGCTTTAATCAGCGTTTTAACGCGTAAAACAGCATAAAACGACGAATTTTTATTTATCGTTTTTATTAATATTGCGTCTATTCTGAACGATTTCAGCGATCTAAAAATGCTTGAAAATGCTTATTTTACAAAACAGCAATGTTTTTGAGTTTTAATCAGCGTTTTAACGCGGCAAAACAGCATAAAACGACGAAATTTTATTATTTGTTTTTATTAATATTGCGTCTATTTGAACGATTTCAACGATCTAAAATGCTTGAAAAATGCTTATTTTAGCAAACAGCACGTTTTTGAGCTTTAATCTCGCGTTTAACGCGCAAAACAGCATAAAACGACGAATTTTATTATTCGTTTTATTAATATGTTTATTTGAACGATTTTTCAATGATCTAAAAATGCTTGAAAATGCCGGCTCTAGCAAAACAGCACGTTTTGAGCTTTAATCTGCGTTTAACGCGTAAAACAGCATAAAACGACGAAATTTTTACTATTCGCTTTTTATTAATATTGCGTCTATTTGAACGATTTCAACGATCTAAAATGCTTGAAAAATGCTATTTTAGCAAAACAGCACGTTTTGAGCTTTATTCCGTTTTAACGCGTAAAGCCGCGCGTAAAAAACGACGAAATTCTTTTTATTATTCCGTTTTTTATTTTTATTGCGTCTATTTGAACGATTTCAACGATTCAAAATGCTTCTGGAAAATGTTATTTCAGCAAAACAGCACGTTTTGAGTTTTAATTCGCGTTTTAACGCGTAAAAACAGCATAAAAACGACGAATTTTTATTATTCGTTTTTATTAATATTGCGTCTATTTGAACGTGATTTCAACGATCTAAAATGCTTGAAAAATGCTTATTTCAGCAAAACAGCACGTTTGAGCTTAATCTGCGTTTTAACGCGCGTAAAACAGCATAAAAATGACGAATTTATTATTCGTTTTTGCCATTATTGCTTCTATTTGAACGATTTCAACGATATAAAATGCTTGAAAATGCTATTTTAGCAAAACAGCACGTTTGAGCTTCGTCGCGTTTTAACGCCGAAAAAGAGCATAAAAACGACGAAATTCTTTATTATTCGTTTTTATTAATATTGCGTCTATTTGAACGATTTCAACGATCTAAAAATGTCAAAAATACCGTTTGCCACCGCGCACCATGATTTTACCGCTTCGCTTAATTGCCGTTCTGTCAACGACCGACCAAAATGCTTGAAAATGCTTATTTTAGCAAAACAGCACGTTTTGGTTTTAATCTGCGTTTTAACGCGTAAAACAGCATAAAAACGACGAATTTTTTATTATTTCGTTTTTATTAATATTTAGCGTCTATTTGAACGTATTTCAACGATCTAAAAATGCTTGAAAATGCTTATTTAGCAAAACAGCACGTTTTGAGTTTTATTCTGCGTTTTAACGCGTAAAACAGCTAAACGACGAAATTTTTATTATTCGTTTTTATTATATTGCGTCTATTTGAACGATTTAACATCTAAAATTTGAAAATGTTTTTTAGCAAAACAGCATTTAGTTTAATCTGCGTTTTAACGCGTAAAACAGCAAAAAAACGACGAATTTTTTTTATTATTCGTTTTTATTAATATTGTTCTATTTGAACGATTTCAACGTTTAAAAAATGCTTGAAAATGTAATTTAGCAAAACAGCACGTTTTGAGTTTTAATCTTTTAACGCGTAAAACAGCATAAAAAACGACAAATTTTTATTATTCGTTTTTATTAATATTGCGTCTATTTGAAGGGATTTCAAATCTAAAATGCTTGAAAATGTTTTTTTTAGCAAAACAGCACGTTTTGAGCTTTTTTTCTGCGTTTTAACGCGTAAAACAGCATAAAACGACAAAATTTTTATTATTCGTTTTTTATTTATTGCTTCTTTTTTGAACGATTTCAACGATCTAAAATGCTTGAAAATGCTTATTTTAGCAAAACAGCACGTTTTAAAGTTTTTAATCTGCGTTTTAACGCGTAAAACAGCATAAAAAACGACGAAATTTTTATTATCTGTTTTTTTTAACTATTGCTTCCTATTTAAACGATTTCAAGACAAAAAGCTTGAAAAATGCTTTTTTAGAAAAAACAGCACGTTTTGAGTTTTAAATTCTGCGTTTTAACGCGTAAAACAGCATAAAACGACGAAATTTTTATTTTGTTTTTATTAATATTGCGTTATTTTGAACGATTTCAACGATCTAAAATGCTTTGAAAATGCTTATTTAGAAAAAACAGCACGATTTGAGTTTAAATTCTGCGTTTTAACGCTAAAACAGCATTAAAACGACGAAATTTTATTATTGTTTTTATTAATATTGCGTCTATTTGAACGATTTCAACGATCTAAAAATGCTGAAAAGCGTATTTTAGCAAAACAGCACGTTTTTGAGTTTTATTCTGCGTTTTAACGCTAAAACAGCATAAAAACGAAGAAATTTTATTATTCGTTTTATTTTATTGGCTTTTGAACGATTTCGACGATCTAAAATGCTGAAATGTTTATTTTAGCAAACAGCACGTTTTGAGCTTTAATCTGCGTTTTAACGCGTAAAACAGCATAAAACGACGAATTTTATTATTCGTTTTTATTAATATTGCGTCTATTTGAACGATTTCAAACGATCTAAATGTTTTGAAAATGTATTTTAGCAAACAGCAGTTTTGAGTTTAATCTGCGTTTTAACGCGTAAAACAGCATAAAAACGACGAATTTTTTATTATTCGTTTTTATTAATATTGCTTCTATTTGAACGATTTCAAGATCTAAAATGCTTGAAAATGCCTATTTTGCAAACAGCACTTTTTATTTTAACAAAAAAAAAAAAAAAAAAAAAAAAAAAAAAAAAAAAAAAAAAAAAAAAAAAAAAAAAAAAAAAAAAAAAATTTTTTTT
>NW_027048117.1:0-10931 GCF_025399875.1 Dalotia coriaria | reverse complement strand
CGTCGTTTTAGTGTTTTACGCGTTAAAATAGAAAAGGCAAATGAATTAATTTTACAAAACGAGCTTTTTTTGGCTAAAAAATTAAACCCAAATTTTCGCTTTCAAGCATTTTAGATCAAAAGTTGAAATCGTTAAAAAGCAATTTAAAGAAAATTCTTTTTTTGTTTTTGGTAAACTAAATCATTTTTCAAAAGCCATTTTAGATCGGAAATGTTCAAAAGACGCAATATTAATAAAAAGGAATAATAAAAATTTCGTCTTTTTTGCTGTTTTACGCGAAAAAAACGCAGATTAAAGCTCAAACGTGCTGTTTTGCTAAAATAACATTTTCCAAGCATTTTAGATGGTTGAAATCGTTCAAATAGAAGCAATATTAAAAAAAAACGAATAATAAAAAATTCGTCGTTTTATGCTGTTTACGCGTTAAAACGCAGATTAAAGCTCAAAACGGCTGTTTTCCTAAAATAATCATTTTCAAGCATTTTAGATCGTTGAAATCGTTCAAATGACGCAATATTAATAAAACGAATAAAAATTTCGTCGTTTTTGCTGTTTTACGCGTTAAAACGCAGATTAAAGCTAAAAAACGTGCTGTTTTGCAAAAAATAACATTTTCAAGCATTTTAGATCGTTGAAATCGTTCAAATAGAAGCAATATTAATAAAAACGAATAATAAAATTCGTCGTTTTATGCTGTTTTACGCGTTAAAAGGGCAGATTAAAGCTCAAACGTGCTGTTTTGCTAAAATAACATTTTAAGCATTGATCGTTGAAATGTTCAAATAAAAGCAATATTAATAAAAACGAATAATAAAAATTTCGTCGTTTTATGTGTTTTACGCGTTAAAACGCAGATTAAAGCTCAAAACGTGCTGTTTTGCTAAAATAACATTTCAAGCATTTTAGATCGTTGAAATCGTTCAAATAGAGCAATATTAATAAAAAACGAATAATAAAAATTTCTGTCGTTTATGCTGTTTTACGCGTTAAAACGCAGATTAAAGCTCAAAACGTGCTGTTTTGCTAAAATAAGCATTTTCTGCATTTTAGATCGTTGAAATCGTTCAAATAGAAATTAATAAAAAAACGAATAATAAAATTTCCGTTTTATGCGTTGTTTTACGCGTTAAAACGCAGATTAAAGCTCAAACGTGCTGTTTTGTTAAAATAAGCATTTTCAAGCATTTTAGATCGTGAAATCGTTCAAATAGAAGCAATATTAATAAAACGAATAATAAAAAATTCGTCGTTTTTATGCTGTTTTACGCGTTAAAGCAGATTTAAAAGCTCAAAACGTGCTGTTTTGCTAAAATAATTTTCAAGCATTTTAGATCGTTCGAAATCGTTTAAATAGAGCAATATTAATAAAAAACGAATAATAAAATTTTGTTTTATGCGTTTTACGCGTTAAACCAGATTAAAGCTCAAAACGTGCTTTTTGCTAAAATAGATTTTCAAGCTTAATTTAGATCGCAAATCGTTCAAATAGACGCAATATTAATAAAAAGAATAATAAAAATTTGTCGTTTTTATGCTGTTTTACGCGTAAAACGCAGATTAAAAGCTCAAACGTGCTGTTTGCTAAAATAAGCATTTTAGATTTTAGATCGTTGAAATCGTCAAATAGGCGCAATATTAATAAAAACGAATAATAAAAATTTCGTCGTTTGGCGCTGTTTACACGTTAAAACGCAGATTAAAGCTCAAAACGTGCTGTTTTGCTAAATAAGCATTTTCAAGCATTTTATCGTTGAAATCGTTCAAATAGAAGCAATATTACTAAAAAACGAATAATGCGTAACGCTGTCGTTTTATGCTCTTACGCGTTAAAACGCAGATTAAAGCTCAAACGTGCTGTTTTGCTAAAATAATCATTTTCAAGCATTTTAGATCGTTGAACCGTTCAAATTCGACGGGCCATTAATATAAAGCGAATAATAAAATTGTCGTTTTATGCTGTTTACGCGATAAAACGCAGATTAAAGCTCAAAACCGTGCTGGCGATAAAATGTCATTTTCAAGCATTTTAGATGGTTGAACGTTCGGGCGAAGCAATATTAATAAAACGAAATGATAAAAAAATTCGTCGTTTTATGCTGTTTTACGCGTTAAAACGCAGATTAAAGCTCAAAAGGTGCTTCGTTGTCCCAAAATAATCATTTTCAAGCATTTTGTGATCGCTGAAATCGTTCAAATAGACGCACATTAATAAAAACGAATAATAAAATTTCGTCGTTTTATGCTGTTTTACGCGTTAAAACGCAGATTAAAAGCTCAAAATCGTGCTGTTTTGCTAAAATAAGCATTTTCTGCCATTTTAGATCGTTGGAAATCGTTCAAATATAAAGCAATATTAATAAAAAACGAATAATAAAAAATTTCGTCGTTTTATGCTGTTTTACGCGTTAAAACGCAGATTGTAAAGCTCAAACGTGCTGTTTTGCTAAAATAAGCATTTTCAAGCATTTTTAGATCGTTGAAATAGTTCAAATAGAAGCACATAATAAAAAACGAATAATAAAAATTCGTCGTTTTTATGCTGTTTTACGCGATAAAAACGCAGATTAAAAGCTCAAACGTGCTGCTCATAAAATAATCATTTTCAAGCATTTTAGATCGTTAAATCGTTCGAATAGACGCAATATTAAGAAAAACGAATAATACAATTCTTGTCGTTTTTATAAGCTGTTTACGCGTTAAAACGCAGATTAAAGCTCAAACGTGCTGTTTTGCTAAAATAAGTACGCTATTTTATATCGTTGAAATCGTTCAAATAGACGCAATATTAATAAAAACGAATAATAAAAATTCGCCGTTTTATGCGTGGTTTTTGATGCAAGCAAAACGACAGCTCAAAACGTGCTGTTTTGCTAAATAAGCATTTTCAAGCATTTTAGATCGTTGAAATCGTTCAAATAGAAGCAATACGTACAAAAACGAATAATAAAAATTCGTCGTTTTATGCTGTTTTTACGCGTTAAACGCAGAATAAAAGCTCAAAACGTGCTGTTTTGCTAAATAAGCAATTTAGCATTTTAGATCGTTGAAATCATCAAATAGGCGCATATTAATAAAAACGAATAATAAAAATTCTGCCGTTTTTATGCTGTTTTACGCGTTAAACGACAAAGCTCAAAAACGTGCTGTTTTGCTAAAAATAAGCATTTCAAGCATTTTAGATCGCTGAAATAGTTCAAATAGAAGCAATATTAATAAAAAGGAATAATAAAAAATTCGTCGTTTTATGTTGTTTTACGCTAAACGATTAAAGCCTCAAAACGCTGTTTTGCTAAAATAATCATTTTCAAGCATTTTATGATCGCTGGAAATCGCTAAATAGACGCACATTAATGCGCGAATAATAAAATTTCGTCGTTTTTATGCTGTTTTACGCGATAAAACGCAGATTAAAGCTCAAACGTGCTGTTTTGCTAAAATAAGCATTTTCAAGCATTTTAGATGGTTGAAATCGTTCAAATAGAAGCAATATTAATAAAAACGAATGATAAAAATCTGTCGTTTTATGCTGTTTACGCGATAAAACGCAGATTAAAGCTCAAAAGGTGCGGTTTTCCTAAAATAATCATTTCTGCCATATCTAGATCGTTGAAATCGTTCAAATAGACGCACATTAATAAAAACGAATAATAAAAATTTCTGTCGTTTTATGCTGTTTTACGCGCTAAAACGCAGATTAAAGCTCAAATCGTGCTGTTTTGCTAAAATTAAGCATTTCTTCTAAGCATTTAGATCGTTGAAATCCGTTCTGTTTAAATAGGAAGTAATATTAATAAAAACGAATAATAAAATTTCGTCGTTTTATAAAGGTTTTTACGCAAAACGCAGATTAAAGCTCAAACGTGCTGTTTTGCTAAATAATTTTCAAGACGATCGTTGAAATAGTTCAATAGGTGCTAACATAATAAAAAAAAAAAACGAATAATAAAAAATTCGTCGTTTTTATGCTGTTTTACGCGATAAAACGTAGATTAAAGCTCAAAACGTGCTGTTTTGCTAAAATAATTCCATTTCAAGCATTTTAGATCGTTGAACCGTTCAAATAGACGCATATTAATAAAAAAAAACGAATAATAAAAAATTTGCCGTTTTTATGTTGTTTTACGCGTTAAAACGCAGATTAAAGCTCAAAACGTGCTGTTTTGCTAAATAAGCATTTTCAAGACGATCGTTGAAATCGTTCAAATAGAAGCAATATTAATAAAAATCGAATAATAAAAATTTCGTCGTTTTTATGCTGTTTACGCGTTAAAACGCAGATTTAAAGCTCAAAACGTGCTGTCGGCGCAAAACAAGCATTTCGCCATTTTAGATTGTTAAAATCGTTCGAATAGACGCAATATTGGCGAAAAAAACGAATAATACAAATTCGTCGTTTTTATGTTGTTTTACGCAAAGCAAAACGTGATTAAAGCTCAAAGCTGTTTTGCTAAAATAAGCATTTTCGGCGCATTTTTAGATCGTTGAAATCGTTCGCTAAATAGACGCAATATTAATAAAAACGAATAATGCGTACCCGCTATTTTTATGCTGTTTTACGCGTTAAACGCAGATTAAAGCTCAAACGTGCTGTTTTGCTAAAATAAAGTATCGGCATTTTGTGATCGTTGAAATCGTTCAAACAGGACGCGAATATTAATAAAAACGAATAATAAAAAATTCGTGTCGCTTTATAAGCGTTTTACGCGTTAAAACGCAGATTGCGCCCAAAAACGTGCTGTTTTTGCTAAAATAATCGTCATTTTCAAGCATTTTAGATCGTTGAAACCCGCCCAAATAGAGCAATATTAATAAAAACGAATAATAAAATTTCGTCGTTTTTTAGTTGTTTACGTTAAACGCAGATTAAAAGCTCAAAACGTGCTGTTTTACAAAGTTAAAAGCATTTTCAAGCATTTAGATCGTTAAATCGTTCAAATAGGTTAATATTAATAAAAACGAATAATAAAAATTCGTCGTTTTTATGTTGTTTTACGCGTTAAAACGCAGAATAAAGCTCAAAACGTGCTGTTTTATAAAATAAGCAATTTCAAAGATTTTAGATCGTTGAAATCGGTCAAATAGGCGTAATATAAATAAAAACGAATAATAAAATTTCAGTCGTTTTATGCTGTTTTACGCGTTAAAAACGCAGATTAAAGCTCAAACGTGCTGTTTTGCTAAAAATAAGCATTTTCTGCTAATACTTAGATCGTTGAAATCGTTCAACAGACTAATATTAATAAAACGAATAATAAAATTGTCGTTTCTTTATGCTGTTTTACGTGCGATAAAACGCAGATTAAAGCTCAAACGTGCTGTTTTGCTAAAAATAATCATTTCAAGCATTTTAGACGTTGTCCCGTCAAATAGACGCAATATTAATAAAAAAACGAATAATAAAATTTCGTCGTTTTATGTTGTTTTACGCGTTAAAACGCAGATTAAAGCTCAAAACGTGCTGTTTTGCTAAAATAAGCATTTCAAGCATTTTAGATCGTTGAAATCGTTCAAATAGAAGCAATATTAATAAAAAAACGAATAATAAAAAATTTCGTCGCTTTTATGCTGTTTTACGCGTTAAAAGCAGATTAAAGCTCAAACGTGCTGTTTTGCTAAAATAAGCATTTTCAAGCATTTTAGATCGCCGAAATCGTTCAAATAGAAGCAATATTAATAAAAACGAATAATAAAAATTGTCGTTGTTATGCTGTTTTACGCGTTAAACGAAGATTAAAGCTCAAACGCTGTTTTGCTAAAATAAGCATTTTCAAGCATTTTTAGATCGTTGAAATCGTTCAAACAGAGGCATATTAACAAAAAACGAATAAAAATTTCGTCGTTTTATAAGCGTTTTACGCGTTAAAACGCAGATTAAAGCTCAAACGTGCCGTTTTGCTAAAATAAAGTATTTCGCGTTTTAGATCGTTGAAATAGTTCAAATAGAAGCAATATTAATAAAACGAATAATAAAAAAAATTCGTCGTTTTATGCTGTTTACGCGTTAAAACGCAGATTAAAGCTCAAACGTGCTGCTGTTTTGCTAAAATAAGCATTTTCAAGCATTTTAGATCGTTGAACCGTTCAAATAGAAGCACATATTAATAAAAAAACGAATAATAAAAAATTGCCGTTTTATGCTGTTTTACGTTAAACGCAGATTAAAGCTCAAAACGCGCTGTTTTGCTAAAATAAGCATTTTCAAGCATTTTAGATCGTTGGAATCGTTCAAATAGAAGCAATATTAATAAAAAACGAATAATAAAAATTCGTCGTTTTATGCTGCTTTACGCGTTAAACGCAGATTAAAGCTCAAACGCTGTTTTGCTAAAAATAAGCATTTTCAAGTATTTTAGATCGTTGAAACGTTCAAATAGATGCAATATTAATAAAAACGAATAATAAAAAATTCGTCGTTTTATGTTGTTTTACGCGTTAAAACGCAGATTAAAGCTCAAAAACGTGCTGGTTTTGCTAAAATAAGCATTTTCAAGTATTTTAGATCGTTGAAATCGTTCAAATTGAAGCAATATTAATAAAAACGAATAATATAAAATTCGTCGTTTTATGCTGTTTTACGCGTTAAAACGCAGATTAAAAGCTCAAAACGTGCTGTTTAGCTAAAATAAGCAATTTCAAGCATTTTAGATCGTTGAAATTCGTTCAAATAGACGCAATATTAATAAAACGAATAACAAAAATTTCGTCGTTTTTATGCTGTTTTACGCGTTAAAACGCAGATTAAAGCCTCAAAACGCTGTTTGCTAAAAATAAGCATTTTAGATCGCTGGAAATCGTTCAAATAGAAGCAATATTAATAAAAACGAATAATAAAAATTACCGTTTTATGTTGCTGTTTACGCGTTAAAACGCAGATTAAAGCTCAAACGTGCTGTTTTGCTAAAATAATCATTTTCGCCATTTTAGATCGCTTTGAAATCGTTCAAATAGACGCAATATTAATAAAAAAACGAATAAAAAATTCCCGTCGTTTTTATGTTGTTACGCGTTAAAACGCAGATTAAAGCTCAAAACGTGCTGTTTTGCTAAAATAAGCATTTTCAAGCATTTTAGATCGCTGAAATCGTTCAAATAGAAGCAATATTAATAAAAACGAATAATAAAAATGCTTCGTTTTTATGTTGTTTTACGCGTTAAAACGCAGAATAAAGCTCCAAACGTGCTGTTTTGTTAAAATAAGCACTTCAAGCATTTTAGATCGTTGAAATCGGTCAAATAGGCGCACATTAATAAAACGAATAATAAAAATTTCGTCGTTTTATGCTGTTTTACGCGTTAAAACGCAGATCAAAGCTCAAAACGTGCTGTTTTGCTAAAAATAAGCATTTTCAAGCATTTTAGATCGTTGAAATCAGTTCAAATAGAAGCAACATTAAGAAAACAGAATAATAAAATTGTCGTTTTATGCTGTTTTACGCGATAAAACGCAGATTAAAAGCTCAAACGTGCCGCTAAAACAAATCATTTTCAAGCATTTTGACGCTGAAATCGTTCAAATAGACGCGCAATATTAATAAAAACGAATAATAAAAATTTCGTCATTTTATATGCTGTTTTTACGCGTTAAAACGCAGATTAAAGCTCAAAACGTGCTGTTTTGCTAAAATAAGCATTTTCAAGCATTTTAGATCGTTGAAATCGTTCAAATAGAAGCAATATTAATATAAAAACGTAATAAAAAATTTCGTCGTTTTTATGCTGTTTTACGCGTTAAAAGTAGATTAAAGCTCAAACGTGCTGTTTTGCTAAAATAAGCATTTTCAAGCATTTTAGATCGTCGAAATCGTCTAAATAGGAAGTACATAATAAAAACGAATAATAAAAAATTGCCGTTTTATGCTGTTTTACGCTAAAACGCAGATTAAAGCTCAAAACGTGCTGTTTCGGCGCAAGCATTTTCAAGCATTTTAGATCGTTGAAACCGTTCAAATAGAGGCAATATTAAAAACGAATAAGGTGTACTCGTCGTTTTATGCTGTTTTACGTTAAAACGCAGATTAAAGCTCAAACGTGCTGTTTTGCTAAATAAGCATTTTCAAGCATTTTAGATCGTTGAAATCGTTCAACAGACGCAATATTAATAAAAAACGAATAATAAAAATTCGTCGCTTTATGCTGTTTTACGCGTTAAAACGCAGATTAAAGCTCAAAACGTGCTGTTTTGCTAAAAACAATTTTAAAAACTTTTTATATGTTTAGTTAAAAGAAAAATAAATAAAAAGGGTTAAAAATGCTTTTAAGCTTTTTAGTCGTTAAAGTTCAAATGAAGCATAAAAAAACCGTTTTAAAAAATTGTCGTTTTAGTTGTTTAAACGTTAAAACGCAATTAAAATAAAACGAATAATAAAAATTTCGTCGTTTTATGCTTGTTTTACGCGTTAAAACGCAGATTAAAGCTCAAAACGTGCTGTTTTGCTAAAATAAGCATTTTCGATTTTAGATCGTTGAAATCGTTCAAATAGAAGCAATTAATAAAACGAATAATAAAAAATTCGTCTTTTTTATGCTGTTTTACGCGTTAAAACGCAGATTAAAGCTCAAAACGTGCTGTTTTGCTAAAAATAAGCATTTTCAAGCATTTTAGATCGTTGAAATCGTCCAAATAGAAGCAATATTAATAAAAACGAATAAAAAAAATTTCCGTTTTAATGCTGTTTTACGCGTTAAAACGCAGATTAAAGCTCAAAACGTGCTGTTTTGCTAAAATAAGCATTTTCAAGCATTTTAGATCGTTGAAATCGTTCAAATAGGAATATTAATAAAAACGAATAATAAAAATTTCGTCGTTTTATGTTGTTTTACGCGTTAAAACGCAGACTAAAGCTCAAAGCGTGCTGTTTTGCAAAATAAGCATTTTCAAGCATTTTAGATCGTTGAAATAGTTCAAATAAAAGCAATATTAAAAAAAAACGAATAAAAAAAAAATTCGTCGTTTTAGCTTGTTTTACGCGTTAAAACGCAGATTAAAGCTCAAAACGTGCTGTTTTGCTAAAATAAGCATTTTCAAGCATTTTAGATCGTTGAAATCGTTCAAATCGACGCAATATTAATAAAAACGAATAAAAAAAAATTTCGTCGTTTTTATGCTGTTTTACGCGTTAAAACGCAGATTAAAAGCTCAAAACGTGCTGTTTTGCTAAAAATAAGCATTTTCAAGTATTTTAGATCGTTGAAATCGTTCAAATAGACGAAATATTAATAAAAAACGAAGAATAAAAAATTGTCGTTTTATGCTGTTTTACGCGTTAAAACGCAGTTTAAAAAGCTCAAAACGTGCTGTTTTGCTAAAATATAATCATTTTCAAGCATTTTAGATCGTTGAAATCGTTCAAATAGACGCAATATTAATAAAAACGAATAAAAAATTTCGTCTTTTTTATGTTGTTTTACGCGTTAAAACGCAGATTAAAGCTAAAAACGTGCTTTTTTTGATAAAATAAGCATTTTCAAGCATTTAGATCGTGAAATCGTTCAAATTGGAGCAATATTAATAAAAACGAATAATAAAATTCGTCGTTTTATGTTGTTTTACGCGTTAAAAACGCAGATTAAAGCTCAAAACGGCTGTTTTGCCAAAAATAATCATTTTCAAGCATTTTAGATCGTTGAAATCGTTCAAATAGACCCCAATATTAATAAAAACGAATAATAAAAATTCGTCGTTTTATGCTGTTTTACGCGTTAAACGCAGTTTAAAAAGCTCAAAACGTGCTGTTTGCTAAAATAAGCATTTTCAAGCATTTTAGATCGTTGAAATCGTTCAAATAGAAGCAATATTAATAAAACGAATAATAAAATTTCGTCGTATTTATGCTGTTTTACGCTTTAAACGCAGATTAAAGCTAAAAACGTGTGTTTGCTAAAATAAGCATTTTCAAGCATTTTAGATCGTCGAAATGTTCAAATAGAAGCAATATTAAAAAAAACGAATAATAAAAAATCGTCGTTTTATGTTGTTTTACGCGTTAAAACGCAGTTTAAAAAGCTCAAAACGTACTGTTTTGCTAAAATAACATTTTCAAGCATTTTAGATCGTTGAAATCGTTCAAATAGAAGCAATATTAATAAAAACGAAAAATTTAAAAATTCGTCTTTTTTATGCTGTTTTACGCGTTAAAACGCAGATTAAAGCTCAAATCGTGCTGTTTTGCTAAAATAAGCATTTTCAAGCATTTTAGATCTTTTAAATCGTTCAAATAGACGCAATATTAATAAAACGAATAATAAAATTTCGTCTTTTTTATGTTGTTTTACGCGTTAAAACGCAGTTTAAAAAGCTCAAAACGTGCTGTTTTGCTAAAAATATGCATTTTCAAGCATTTTAGATCGTTAAAATCGTTCAAATAGAGCAATATTAATAAAAACGAATAATAAAAATTCGTGGTTTTATGTGTTTTACGCGTTAAAACGCAGTTTAAAAAGCTCAAAACGTGCTGTTTTGCTAAAATAATCATTTTCAAGCATTATAGATCGTTGAAATCGTTCAAATAGACGCAATATTAATAAAAGTACCAAAATTTCGTCGTTTTATGCTGTTTTACGCGTTAAAACACAGATTAAAGCTCAAAAGGGCTGTTTTCCCAAAATAAGCTTTTTTCAAGCATTTTAGATCGTTGAAATCGTTCAAATAGAAGCAATATTAATAAAAACGAATAATAAAAATTCGTCGTTTTATGCTGTTTTACGCGTTAAAACGCAGATTAAAGCTAAAAACGTGCTGTTTTGCTAAAATAAGCATTTTCAAGCATTTTAGATCGTTGAAATCGTTCAAATGGAAGCAATATTAATAAAAAACGAATAATAAAATTACGTCGTTTTTATACTGTTTTACGCGTTAAAACGCAGACAAAAAGCTCAAAACGTGCTGTTTTGCAAAATAAGCATTTTCGCTTAGATCTTTGAAATGTTCAAAT
>NW_027048116.1:0-10935 GCF_025399875.1 Dalotia coriaria | reverse complement strand
GTCTATTTGAACGATTTCAACGGGATCTAAAATGCTTGAAAAATGCTGTTTAGCAAAAACAGCACGTTTTGTTTTAATCAGCGTTTTAACGCGCAAAAACAGCATAAAAAACGACGAAATTTTATTGTTTGTTTTTTATTAATATTGAGTCTATTTGAACGATTTCAACGATCTAAAATGCTTTAAAATGCTTCTTTTAGCAAAACAGCACGATTTGAGCTTTAATCTGCGTTTTAACGCGTAAAACAGCATAAAACGACGAAATTTTTATTATTCGTTTTTATTAATATTGCGCCCATTTGAACGATTTCAACGATCTAAAAATGCTTGAAAATGCTTATTTTAGCAAAAATGTTACCGTTTTGAGTTTTAATCTCGCGTTTTAACGCGTAAACAGCATGTAAAAACGACGAAATTTTTATTATTATTCGTTTTAATAATATTGCGTCTATTTTGAACGTGATTTCCTCAACGATCTAAAAATGCTTGAAAATGCGCTTATTTTAGCAAAAAAACAGCACGTTTTGAGCTTTAATCAGCGTTTTAACGCGTAAAACAGCATAAAAAAACGACGAATTTTTTTATTTTATCATCGTTTTTATTAATATTGCGTCTATTTGAACGATTTCAGCGATCTAAAAAATGCTTCTGAAAATGTTTAGTTTTAGCAAAACAGCACGTTTTGAGTTTTAACGCGTTTTAACGCGCAAAACAGCATAAAAACGACGAAATTTTTATTATTTGTTTTATTATTGCGTCTATTTGAAACGTGATTTCCCGCAAATTTGATCTAAAATGTTTGAAAATGCTTATTTTAGCAAAACAGCACGTTTTGAGCTTTAATCTGCGTTTTACGCGTAAAACAGCATAAAACGACGAATTTTTTATTATTCGTTTTGGTTAATATTGCTTCTATTTGAACGATTTCAACGATCTAAAATGCTTGAAAATGCTTATTTTAGCAAAACAGCACGTTTTGAAAGCTTTTAATCTGCGTTTTAACGCGCGTAAAACAGCATAAAAACGACGAAATTTTTATTATTCGTTTTTGGTCAATATTGCGTCTATTTTAAACGATTTCAAATCGATCTAAAATGCTTGAAAAATGCTTATATTTTAGCAAAAACAGCATCAGTTTTTGAGTTTTTTATTCTGCGTTTTAACGCGTAAAAACAGCATAAAACGACTTGAAATTCTTTTATTATTCGTTTTTTATTTTTATTGCGTCTATTTGAACGATTTCAACGATCTAAAAATGCTTGAAAATGCTGTATTTTAGCAAAACAGCACGTTTTGAGCTTTTAATCTGCGTTTTAACGCGTAAAACAGCATAAAACGACGAATTTTTATTATTATTCCGTTTTATTAATATTGCTTCTATTTGAACGATTTCAACGATCTAAAATGCTTTGAAAATGCTTTATATTTTAGCAAAACAGCACGTTTTGAGCTTATTCCTGCGTTTAACGCGTAAAACAGCATAAAACGAATGAAATTATATTATTCGTTTTTTATTAATAGTTGTGTCTACTTGAACGATTTCAACGATCTAAAATGCTTCTGAAAGTTTATTTTAGCAAAACAACAGCACGTTTTGAGTTTTAATCTGCGTGTTTTAACACAAGTGTAAAACAGCATAAAAATGACGAAATTTTTATTATTCGTTTTTAATATTGCTTCTATTTGAACGATTTCAACGATCTAAAAATGGTTGAAAATGCTTATTTTAGCAAAACAGCACGTTTTGAGCTTATTCTGCGTTTTAACGCGTAAAACAGCATGTAAAAACGACGAAATTTTATTATTCGTTTTTATTTTTATTGCGTCTATTTGAACGATTTCAACTGACCTAAAAAGCTTGAAATGCTTATTTTAGCAAAACAGCACGTTTTGAGCTTTTTAATCTGCGTTTTAACGTGTAAAACAGCATAAAAACGACAAATTTTTATTATTCGATTTTATTATTGCTTCTATTTGAACGATTTCAACGATTCAAAAATGCTTGAAAATGTTTATTTTAGCAAAACAGCATCGTTTGAGTTTTAATCAGCGTTTAATCGCGTAAAACAGCATAAAAACGACGAAATTTTTATTATTCGTTTTATTAATATTGCGTCTGGTTTTGAACGATTTCAACGATCTAAAATGCTTGAAAATGCGCTATTTTAGCAAAAACAGCACGTTTTGAGCGCTTTAATCTGCGCGTTTTAACGCGTAAAAACAGCATAAAATGACGAATTTTATATTATTCGTTTTTATTACTATTGCCGCTTAAACGATTTCAACGATCTAAAAATGCTTGAAAAATGCTTATTTTAGCAAAAACAGCACGTTTTGAAGCGTATTCTGCGTTTTGGCACGCAAGCGTAAAAACAGCATAAAAACGACGAAATTTTATTATTCGTTTTTATTTTTATTGCGTCTATTTGAAATCGATTTCAACGATCTAAAATGCTTGAAATTGCTTATTTTAGCAAAACAGCACGTTTTGAGCTTTTAATCTGCGTTTAACGCGTAAAACAGCATAAAACGACGAAATTTTTATTATTCGTTTTTAATATTGCTTCTATTTGAACGATTTCAACGATTCAAAACGCTTGAAAATGCTTATTTTAGCAAAACAGCACGTTTTATAAGCTTTATTCCCGCGTTTTAACGCGTAAAACAGCATAAAACGACGAAATTTTTATTATTCGTTTTTATTTTTATTGCGTCTATTTTAAACGTGATTTCAACGATCTAAAATGCTGAAAATGCTTTATTTTAGCAAAAACAGCACGTTTTGAGTTTTTATTCTGCGTTTAACGCGTAAAACAGCATAAAAAAACGACGAAATTTTTATTATTGGTTTTTATTTTATTGCGTCTATTTGAACGTGATTTCCAATCGATCTAAAATGCTTGAAAAATGCGCTTATTTTAGCAAAACAGCACGTTTTGAGCTTTTAATCAGCGTTTTAACGCGTAAAACAGCATAAAAACGACGAAATTTTTATTATTCGTTTTTATTAATATTGCGTCTATTTGAAACGATTTCCTACAACGATCTAAAAAATGCTTGAAAATGCTTATTTTAGCAAAAGCACGTTTTGAGCTTTATCTGCGTTTTAACGCGTAAAACAGCATAAAAACGACGAATTTTATTATTCGTTTTATTACTGCTTCATTTGAACGATTTCAACGATCTAAAATGCTTGAAATGCTTATTTTAAAGCAAAAAAAACAGCACGTTTTGAGCTTTGTCTGCGTTTTAACGCGTAAAACAGCATAAAAAACGACGAAATTTTTACATATTCGTTTTTAATATTGCTTCGTATTTGGAACGATTTCAACGATCTAAAACGCTTGAAAATGCTTATTTTAGCAAAACAGCACGTTTTGAGTTTTATTCTGCGTTTTAACGCGTAAAAACAGCATAAAAAACGACGAAATTTTATTATTCCGTTTTATTTTTTTATTGCGTCTATTTGAACGATTTCAACGATCTAAAAATGCTTGAAAATGCTTATTTTAGCAAAAAACAGCACGTTTTGAGCTTTATTCTGCGTTTTAACGTTGGCGTAAAACAGCATAAAAAACGACGAAATTTTATTATTCGTTTTATTTTTATTAAGTGTCTATTTGAACGATTTCAACGATCTAAAAATGCTTGGTGTAACGCTTATTTTAGCAAAAACAGCACGTTTTGAGCTTTAAATCTGCGTTTCAACGCGTAAAACAGCATAAAAATGACGAATTTTTATTATTCGTTTTTATTAATATTGCTTCTATTTAAAACGATTTCAACGATCTAAAATGCTTGAAAAGCTTATTTTAGCAAAAACAGCACGTTTTGAGCTTTAATCTGCGTTTTAACGCGTAAAACAGAATAAAAACGACAAATTTTTATTATTCCGTTTTTAATATTGCTTCTATTTTGAACGATTTCAACGATCTAAAAATGGCTGAAATGCTTATTTTAGCAAAACAGCAAATGTTTTGAGCTTAATCTGCGTTTTAACGCGTAAACAGCATAAAATCGACGAATTTTTATTATTCGTTTTTATTAATATTGCGTCTATTTTGAACGATTTCAACGATCTAAAATGCTTGAAATGCTTATTTTAGCAAAACAGCACGTTTTGAGCTTTATTCTGCGTTTTAACGCGTAAAACAGCATAAAAGCAAAACGACGAAATTATTATTCGTTTTTATTTTATTGCGTCTATTTGAACGTGATTTCAACGACCTAAAAAGCTTGAAATGCTTATTTTAGCAAAAGTTTGCTTTAATCTGCGTTTTAACGTAAAACAGCATAAAAACGACAAATTTTTTTTTATTATTCGTTTTTTATTAATATTGCTTCTATTTAAACGAATTCAACGATTTAAAATGCTTCAAAATGCTTATTTTAAACAGCAATGATTTGCTTTAATCTGCGTTTTAACGCGTAAAACAGCATGTAAAACGACGAAATTTTTATTATTCGTTTTTATTAATATTGCGTCTATTTGAACGATTTCAACGATCTAAAAATGCTTGAAAATGCTTATTTTGGCAAAACAGCACGTTTTGAGCTTTATCTGCGTTTTAACGCGCAAAACAGCATAAAACGACGAAATTCTTATTATTCGTTTTTATTTTTATTGCGTCTATTTGAACGAGGATTTCAACGATCTTTAAAAATGCTTGAAAATGCTTATTTTAGCAAAACAGCAGTCGTTTTTGAGTTTTAATCTGCGGTTTAATTCGCGTAAAACAGCATAAAAAACTATCGAATTTTTATTATTCGATTTTTATTATTATTATTGCGTCTATTTGAACGATTTCAACGATCTAAAATGCTTGAAAATGCTTATTTTAGCAAAAACAGCACGTTTGAGCTTTAATCTGCGTTTTAATCGCGTAAAAACAGCATAAAAACGACGAATTTTATTATTCGTTTTTATTAATATTGCTTCTATTTGAACGATTTCGGGCAACGATCTAAAATGCTTGTGAAAATGCTGACGCAGCAAAACAGCACGTTTTGAGCTTTATTCTGCGTTTTAACGCGTAAAACAGCATAAAAACGACGAATTTTATTATCTGTTTTTATTAATATTGCGTCTATTTGAACGATTTCAACGATCTGGGCACGTGCTTGAAAATGCTTATTTTAGCAAAACAGCACGTTTTGAGCTTTAATCTGCGTTTTAACGCGTAAACAGCATAAAAACGCACGAAATTTTTATTATCTGTTTTTATTAATATTGTTTCTATTTGAACGATTTCAACGATCTAAAATGCTTGAAAATGCTTATTTTAGCAAAACAGCAATGTTTTGAGTTTTAATCTGCGTTTCTTAACGCGTAAAACAGCATAAAAAACGACGAATTTTTTTATTCGTTTTTATTAATATTGCATCTATTTGAACGATTTCCAACGCGATCTAAAATGCTTGAAAATGCTTATTTTAGCAAAACAGCACGTTTTGAGCTTTATTCTGCGTTTTAACGCGTAAAACAGCATAAAAACGACGAAATTTTATTATTTGTTTTTATTTTTATTGCGTCTATTTTAAACGATTTCAACGATCTAAAAATGCTTGAAAATGCTTATTTTAGCAAAACAGCATGATTCGAGCTTTTAATCTGCGTTTTAACGCGTAAAACATCATAAAACGACGAAATTTTTATTATTCGTTTTTATTAATATTATGCCCATTTGAACGATTTCAACGATCTAAAATGCTTGAAAATGCTTATTTGTATAAAAAACAGCACGTTTTGAGCTTTATTCTGCGTATTAACGCGTAAAACAGCATAAAAACGACGAAATTTTTATTATCTGTTTTATTTTTATTACGTCTATTTGAACGATTTTCAACGATCTAAAATGCTTGAAAATGTTTATTTTGAAGCGCAAAACAGCACGTTTTGAGCTTTAATCTGCGCGTTTTAACGCGTAAACAGCATAAAAAACGACGAATTTTTATTATTCGTTTTTATTAATATTGCGTCTATTTGAACGATTTCAACGATCTAAAATGCTTGAAAATGCTTATTATTTTAGCAAAACAGCACGTTTTGAGCTTTAATCTGCGTTCTAACGCGTAGCAAAAACAGCATAAAACGACGAATTTTTTATTATTCTTTTTTTTTATTAATATTGCTTCTATTTGAACGGATTTCAACGATCTTAAAATGCTTGAAAATGCTTATTTTAGCAAAACAGCACGTTTTGAGCTTTTAATCTGCGTTTTAACGCGTAAAACAGCATAAAAATGACGAATTTTTTATTATTCGTTTTTATTAATATTGCGTCTATTTGAACGATTTCCAACGATTCAAAAATGCTTGAAAATGCTTTATTTTAAAGCAAAACAGCACGTTTTGAGCTTTTAATCTGCGCGTTTTAACGCGTAAAACAGCATAAAAACGTGACGAAATTTTATTATTCGTTTTTATTAATATTGCTTCTATTTGAACGATTTCAACGATTCAAAAATGCTTGAAAATGCTTATTTTAGCAAAACACGTTGAGTTTCTATTCTGCGTTTTAACGCGCGCAAAACAGCCTAAAAACGACGAAATTTTTTTATTCGTTTTTATTAATATTGCGTCTATTTGAACGATTTCAACGATCTAAAATGTTTGAAAATGCTTATTTTGTAAGCAAAAACAGCAAGTTTTGAGCTTTAATCTGCGTTTTAACGCGTAAAACAGCATAAAATGACGAATTTTTATTATTTGTTTTATTAATATTGCTTCTATTTAAAACGATTTCAACGACCTAAAATGTCATACCGTTTATTTCCTAGCAAAACAGCATATCGTTTTGAGCTTTTAATCTGCGTTTTAACGGCGTAAACAGCATAAAACGACGAAATTTTTATTATCTGTTTTTTATTTTTATTGCGTCTATTTGAACGTGATTTCAACGATCTAAAAATGCTTCTTGAAAATGCTGGCTTTAGCAAAACAGCACGTTTTGCTTTTATTCTGCGTTTTAACGCGTAAAACAGCATAAAAACGACGAAATTTTTATTATTCGTTTTTTATTTTATTGCGTCTATTTTGAACGATTTCAACGATCTGCCGCTTGAAAATGCTTATTTTAGCAAAAACAGCACGTTTTGAGCTTTAATCAGCGTTTTAACGCGTAAAACAGCATAAAAAGACGAAATTTTATTATTTGTTTTTATTAATATTGCGTCTATTTGAACGTGATTTCAACGATCTAAAAATGCTTGAAAATGCTTATTTTAGCAAACAGCAATGTTTTGAGCTTTAATCTGCGTTTTAACGCGTAAAACAAAAGCAAAAAAAAACGACGAATTTTTTATTATTCGTTTTTTATTAATATTGCGTCTATTTGGAACGATTTCAACGATCTAAAAAATGCTTGAAAATGTTTATTTTAGCAAAACAGCACGTTTTGAGCTTTAATCTGCGTTTTAACGCCTAAAACCGCATAAAAACGACGAAATTTTTATTATTCGTTTTTATTAATATTGCCTCTATTTGAAATCTAGGATTTCAACGATCTAAAAATGCTTGAAAATGCTTATTTTAGCAAAACAGCACGTTTTGAGCTTTAATCTGCGGTTTAACGCGTAAAAACAGCATAAAAACGACGAATTTTTTTATTATCTGATTTTTATTATTATTGCGTCTATTTGGAACGATTTCAACGATCTAAAATGCTTGAAAAATGCTTATTTTAGCAAAACAGCACGTTTGAGCTTTAATCTGCGTTTTAACGCGTAGTAAAACAGCATAAAACGACGAATCTTTTTATTATTCGTTTTTATTAATATTGCTTCTATTTGAACGATTTCAACGATCTAAAAATGCTTGAAAATGCTTATTTTAGCAAAACAGCACGTTTTGAGCCTTTATTCCCGCGTTTTAACGCGTAAAACAGCATAAAAACGACGAATTTTTTATTATTCGTTTTTATTAATATTGCGTCTATTTGAACGAGATTTCCTCAACGATCTAAAATGCTTGAAAATGTCTATTTTAGCAAAAAAATGGTGCTAATGTTTTGAGTTTTAATCTGCGTTTTAACGCGTGCAAACAGCATGTAAAACGGCTTTAAATTTTATTATTCGTTTTTATTAATATTGCTTCTATTTGAACGATTTCAACGATCTGGGGTAAAATGCTTGAAAAATGCTTATTTTAGCAAAACAGCAACAGTTTTGAGCTTTAATCTGCGTTTTAACGCGTAAAACAGCATAAAAACGTAATGAATTTTTTATTCGTTTTTATTACATTGCATCTATTTGAACGATTTCAACGATCTAAAATGCTTGAAAATGCTTATTTTAGTTAAAACAGCACGTTTTGAGTTTTGTATTCTGCGTTTTAAACGCGCAAAAACAGCATAAAACGACGAAATTTTTATTATTTGTTTTATTTTTATTGCGTCTATTTAAACGATTTCAACGATCTGTAATGCTTGAAAATGCTTTATTATTATTTTAGCAAAACAGCATGATTCGAGTTTTAATTGCGTTTTAACGCGTAAAACATCATAAAACGACGAAATTTTTATTATTCGTTTTTATTACTATTGCGTCTATTTGAACGAGATTTCAACGATCTAAAATGCTTGAAATGCTTATTTTAGGCAAAACAGCACGTTTTGAGCTTTATTCGCAAAATATTAACGCGGCAGTAAAACAGCATAAAAAACGACGAAATTTTATTATTCGTTTTTATTTTATTACGTCTATTTGAACGATTTCAACGATCTAAAATGCTTGAAAATGCTTTATTTTAGCAAAACAGCACGTTTTGAGTTTTAATCTGCGTTTTAACGCGTAAAGCAGCATAAAACGACGAATTTCGCTATTCGTTTTTATTAATAATAATATTGCGTCTATTTGAACGATTTCAACGATCTAAAATGCTTGAAATGCTTATTTTAGCAAAAACAGCACGTTTTGAGCTTTAATCGCGTTCTAACGCGTAAAACAGCATAAAAACGACGAATTTTTTATTATTCTTTTATTAATATTGCTTCCTATTTTTGAACGATTTTCAACGATCTAAAAATGCTTGAAAATGCTTATTTTAGCAAAACAGCAATGTTTTGAGCTCTTTTTAATCTGCGTTTAACGCGTAAAAACAGCATAAAACGACGAATTTTTATTATTCGTTTTTATTAATAATATTGCGTCTATTTGAACGATTTCAACGATCTAAAATGCTTGTGTTTATTTTAAAGCAAAAACAGCACGTTTTGAGCTTTAATCTGCGTTTCTTAACGCGTAAAACAGCAGCATAAAACGACGAAATTCTTTTTATTATTCGTTTTTATTAATATTGCTCTAGTTTGAACGATTTTAAATCGATCTAAAAATGCTTGAAAATGCTTTATTTTAGGCAAAACAGCATCGTTTTGAGCTTTATTCTGCGTTTTAACGCGTAAAACAGCCTAAAACGACGAAAATTTTTTATTCGTTTTATTAATATTGCGTTCCCGGCTTGAACGATTTCAACGATCTAAAATGCTTGAAAATGCTATTTCAGCAAAACAGCAAAAGCCTTTGAGCTTTAATCTGCGTTTTAACGCGTAAAACAGCATAAAATGACGAATTTTTTATTATTTGTTTTTAATAATATTGCTTCTATTTGTTCATTTCAAACGATCTAAAATGCTTGAAAATGCTTATTTTAGCAAAACAGCACGTTTTGAGCTTTAATCTGCGTTTTAACGCGTAAAACAGCATAAAAACGACGAATTTTTATTATTCGTTTTTATTTTATTGCGTCTATTTGAACGATTTCAACGATCTAAAATGCTTGAAAATGCTTATTTTAGCAAAACAGCACGTTTTGAGCTTTATCTGCGTTTTAACGCGTAAAACAGCATAAAAACGACGAAATTTTTATTATTCGTTTTTATTTTATTGCGTCTATTTGAACGATTTCAACGATCTAAAAATGCTTGAAAATGCTTATTTTAGCAAAAACAGCACGTTTTGAGCTTTAATCAGCGTTTTAACGCGTAAAACAGCATAAAAGACGAAATTTTTATTATTTGTTTTTATTAATATTGCGTCTATTTGAACGATTTCAACGATCTAAAATGCTTGAAAATGCTTATTTTAGCAAAACAGCACGTTTTGAGTTTTAATCTGCGTTTTAACGCGTAAAACAGCATAAAACGACGAATTTTTTATTATTTGTTTTTGTTAATATTGCTTCTATTTGAACGATTTCAACGATCTAAAAATGCTTGAAAATGCTTATTTTAAGCAAAAACAGCACGTTTTGAGTTTTAAATCTGCGTTTTAACGCGCTAAAACAAGCATAAAAACGACGAATTTTTATTATTCGTTTTATTAATATTGCATCTATTTGAACGATTTCAACGATCTAAAATGCTTGAAAATGCTTATTTTAGCAAAACAGCACGTTTTGAGCTTTTATTCTGCGTTTTAACGCGTAAAACAGCATAAAACGACGAAATTTTTATTATTTGTTTTTTATTTTATTGCGTCTATTTAAACGATTTCAACGATCTAAAATGCTTGAAAATGCTTATTTTAGCAAAACAGCATGATTCGAGCTTTAATCTGCGTTTTAACGCGTAAAACATCATAAAAACGACGAAATTTTTATTATTCGTTTTTATTAATATTGCGTCTATTTGAACGATTTCAACGATCTAAAATGCTTGAAAATGCTTATTTTAGCAAAACAGCACGTTTTGAGCTTTTTCTGCGTATTACGCGTAAAACAGCATAAAACGACGAAATTTTTATTATTCGTTTTTATTTTTATTACGTCTATTTGAACGATTTCAACGATCTAAAAATGCTTGAAAATGTTTAAATTTTAGCAAAACAGCACGTTTTGAGTTTTAATCTGCGTTTTAACGCGTAAAACAGCATAAAACGACGAATTTTTATTATTCTTTTTTATTTATTCGTCTATTTGAACGATTTCAACGATCTAAA
>NW_027048115.1:0-10945 GCF_025399875.1 Dalotia coriaria | reverse complement strand
AAGCTAAAAAACGTCCCGTTTTGCAAAAAATAAGTATTTTAAAAATTTAAATTTTGCGGGAAATCGTTAAAAGGACGCAATATTAAAAAACGAATAAAAAAAAATTCGCCGTTTTTGCTGTTTTACGGGGTTAAAACCTGTGATTAAAGCTCAAAACGTGCTTTTTTGCTAAAAAAACTTTTCAAGCATTTTAGATCGGGGAAATCGTTCAAAAAAATTAAATAAAACAAATAAAAAAAAATTTCGTCTTTTTTATGTTGTTTTATTAAAAAAGCAGATTAAAGCTAAAAACGTCCCTGTTTTGCTAAAAAAAAGATTTTCAAGCATTTTAGACGGGGGAAATCGTTTCAACGGGACGCAATATTAAAAAAAAAAAAAAACGAATAAAAAAATTTGCCGTTTTATGTTGTTTTACGCTTAAAACGAGATTAAAGTTAAAAACGTGCTGTTTTGCTAAAATGCATTTTAAGCTTTTTTGGATCGTTGAAATCGTTCAAATAGAAGCAATATTAAAAAAAAAAAACGAATAATAAAAATTGTCGTTTTATGCTTTTTTAAATTAAAAACGCAGATTAAAAGCTAAAAACGTGCTGTTTTGCTAAAATAAGCATTTTCAAGCATTTTAGATCGTTGAAATCGTTCAAATAGATGCAATATTAAAAAAAAAACGAATAAAAAAAATTTCGTCTTTTTTATGCTGTTTTACGCGAAAACGCAGTTTAAAAAGTTAAAAAACGTGCTGTTTTGCTAAAATAAGCATTTTCCCCATTTTAGATCGTTGAAACGTTCAAAAGAAGCAATATTAAAAAAAAACGAATAATAAAAATTGTCGTTTTATGCTGTTTTACGCGTTAAAACGCAGTTTAAAAAGCTCAAAACCCCTGTTTTGCAAAAATAAGCATTTTCAAGCTTTTTTAGATCGTTGAAATCGTTCAAAAGACGCAAATTTAATAAAAAAAAAAATTTCGTCGTTTTATGTTTTTTTAAAAGCGTTAAAAACGCGGGATTAAAAGCTAAAAACGTGTTTGTTTTGCTAAAATAAGTTTTTTAAAGCTTTTTAAATCGTTGAAAGGGTTCAAAAGACGTCTATTAAAAAAAAACAATAAAAAAAAATTCGTCGTTTTTATGTTTTTTTACGCGTTAAAAGGGTTTTTTAAACCCTCAAACGTGCTTTTTTTGTTAAAATAAGCTTTTTCAAGCATTTTTAGATCGTTGAAATCGTTCAAATGGGCAAATTAAAAAAAACGAATAAAAAAAATTTCGCCCTTTTTATTTGTTTTAGGGTTAAAAGGGGGGGATTAAAACCAAACGTGCTGTTTTGTTTAAAATAAGCATTTTCAAGCATTTTAGATCGTTGAAATCTTTTTAAATAGAAGAAAAAATTAAAAAAACGAATAAAAAAAAATCGTCTTTTTTATGCTTTTTTTACGCTTTAAAAACGCAGTTTAAAAAGCCCCAAAACGTGCTGTTTTTAAAAAAAATTTTAAAAGCATTTTAGATCGTTAAAATCGTTCAAATAGACGCGATATTAAAAAAAGAATAAAAAAAAATTTCGTCTTTTTTATGTTGTTTTCCCGCTTTAAAAAACGCAGTTTAAAAAGCTCAAAAGGCTGTTTTGCTAAAATAAGATTTTCAAGCATTTTAGATCGTTGAAATCGTTCAAATAGACGCAATATTAATAAAAACGAATAATAAAAATTGTCATTTTTTATGCTGTTTTACGCGTTAAAACCCAGATTAAAGCTCAAACGTGCTGTTTTGCTAAAATAAGATTTTCAAGCATTTTAGATCGTTGAAATCGTTCAAATAGAAGCAATTTAATAAAAACAAATAATAAAAATTCGTCTTTTTTATGCTGTTTTACGCTTTAAAAACGCAGATTAAAGCTCAAAACGTGCTGTTTTGCTAAAATAAGCATTTTCAAGCATTTTAGATCGTTGAAATCGTTCAAATAGACGCAATATTAATAAAAACGAATAATAAAAAATTTCGTCGTTTTTATGTTTTACGCGTTAAACGCAGATTAAAGTTCAAAACGTGCTGTTTTGCAAAAAATAAGCATTTTCAAGCTTTTTTGGATCGTTGAAATCGTTCAAATAGAAGCAATTTTTAAAAAACGAATAATAAAATTCGTCTTTTTATGCTGTTTTACGCGTTAAAACCAGATTAAAGCTAAAAACGTGCTGTTTTGCTAAAATAAGCATTTTCAAGCATTTTAGATCGTTGAAATCGTTCAAATAGACGCAATATTAATAAAATGAATAATAAAATTTCGTCTTTTTTATGTTGTTTTACGCGTTAAAACGCAGATTAAAGTTCAAAACGTGCTGTTTTGCTAAAATAAGCATTTTCAAGCATTTTAGATCGTTGAAATCGTTCAAATAGAAGAATATTAATAAAAAACGAATAATAAAAATTCGTCGTTTTATGTTGTTTTACGCGTTAAAACGCAGATTAAAGCTCAAAACGTCTGTTTTGCTAAAATAAGCATTTTCAAGCATTTTAGATCGTTGAAATCGTTCAAATAGAGCAATATTAAAAAAAAAACGAATAATAAAAATTTCGTCGTTTTATGCTGTTTTACGCGTTAAAACGCAGATTAAAGCTCAAAACGTGCTGTTTTGCTAAAATAAGCATTTTCAAGCATTTTAGATCGTTGAAATCGTTTAAATAGAAGCAATATTAATAAAAACGAATAATAAAATTTCGTCGTTTTTATGCTGTTTTACGCGTTAAAACGCAGTTTAAAAAGCTCAAAACGTGCTGTTTTGCTAAAATAAGCATTTTCAAGCATTTTAGATCGTTGAAATCGTTCAAATAGACGCAATATTAATAAAAACGAATAATAAAAATTTCGTCGTTTTATGCTTTTTTACGCGTTAAAACGCTGATTAAAGCTCAAAACGTGCTGTTTTGCTAAAATAAGCATTTTCAAGCATTTTTAGATCGTTGAAATCGTTCAAATAGACGCAATATTAATAAAAACGAATAATAAAAATTTCGTCGTTTTATGCTGTTTTACGCGTTAAAACGCTGATTAAAGCTCAAAACGTGCTGTTTTGCTAAAATAAGCATTTTCAAGCATTTTAGATCGTTGAAATCGTTCAAATAGACGCAATATTAATAAAACGAATAATAAAAATTTCGTCGTTTTTATGCTGTTTTACGCGTTAAAAACGCAGAATAAAAGCTCAAAACGTGCTGTTTTGCTAAAATAAGCATTTTCAAGCATATTAGACCGTTGAAATCGTTCAAATAGAAGCAATATTAATAAAAACGATTAATAAAAATTCGTCGTTTTATGCTGTTTACGCGTTAAAACGCAGATTAAAGCTCAAAACGTGCTGTTTTGCTAAAATAAGCATTTTCAAGCATTTTAGATCGTTGAAATCGTTCAAATAGACGCAATATTAATAAAAACGAATAATAAAAATTCGTCGTGTTTATGCTGTTTTACGCGTTAAAACCCAGATTAAAGCTCAAAACGTACTGTTTTGCTAAAATAAGCATTTTCAAGCATTTTAGATCGTTGAAACGTTCAAAAGCAATATTAATAAAAACGAATAATAAAAAATTCGTCGTTTTATGCTGTTTTACGCGTTAAAACGCAGTTTAAAAAGCTCAAAACGTGCTGTTTTGCTAAAATAAGCATTTTCAAGCATTTTAGATCGTTGAAATCGTTCAAATAGACGCAATATTAATAAAAACGAATAATAAAAATTTCGTTTTTTTATGTTTTTTACGCGTTAAAACGCTGATTAAAGCTCAAAACGTGCTGTTTTGCTAAAATAAGCATTTTAAAGCTTTTGATCGGGAAATGCCCAAATAGACGCAATATTAATAAAAACGAATAAAAAAAAAATGGTTTTTGTAAAGAGGTTTACGATCGAGATGTTTACGTGAAAAGCTATTGGTATAAAAAGGTTTGTGAAATTTTTGTAACACTTCACTTGCATTTACATTTTTTTTTTGGATCCCGCCAAAAACTTTTGGCCGAAAAAAGGGGGCGGGGAGCCTAAGGTTATAAGAGGGGGTATACCCGGGGTCGGCCTCGTGAGGCCTTTTGCGAAAAGTTTCTGAACGTCACCCGATAAAAGTTTTAAAGACGTTAAGTCTTGTCGTTTTAGCTGTTTTACGCGTTAAAACGCGATTCACTCAAAACGGCTGTTTTGCTAAAAAAGCTTTTTTTAAACATTTTAGATCGTTGAAATCGTTCAAATAGATGCAATATTAAAAAAAACGAATAATAAAAATTTGTCCTTTTTTTTGCTGTTTTAGGTTAAAACGCAGATTAAACCCAAAAAGTGTGTTTTTAAAATAAATTTTTTAAGCATTTTAGACGTTGAAATCGTTTAAAAGGAAATATTTAAAAAACGAATAATAAAAATGTATTTTTGGTTTTCGCGTTAAAAACGCGATTAAAAACTCAAAACGTGCTGTTTTGCTAAAATATACATTTTCAAGCATTTTAGATCGTTGAATCGTTCAAATAGAAGCAATATTAATAAAACGAATAATAAAAAATTCGTCGTTTTTATGCCTGTTTACGCCGTTAAAACGCAGATTAAAGCTCAAACGTGCTGTTTTGCTAAAATAAGCATTTTCAAGCATTTTAGATCGCGAAATCATTTCAAGTAGACGCAATATTAATAAAAACGAATAATAAAAATTTCGTCGTTTTTATGCTGTTTTACGCGTTAAAACGCAGATTATAGCTCAAAACGTGCTGTTTTTGCTAAAATAAGCATTTTCAAGCGTTTTAGATCGTTGAAATCGTTCAAATAGACGCAATATTAATAAAAGAGCAGATAATAAGAACTTTCGTCGTTTTTATGCTGTTTTACGCGTTAAAACGCAGAAGAATAAAGCTCAAAACGTGCTGTTTTGCTTTAAAATAAGCATTTTCAAGCATTTTAGATCCGTTGGAAATCGTTTCAAATAGAAGCAATATTAATAAAAACGAATAATAAAATTCGTCGTTTTTTATGCTGTTTTACGCGTTAAAACGCAGATTAAAAGCTCAAAAACGTGCTGTTTTGCTAAAATAAACATTTTCAAGCATTTTTTAGATCGTTGAAATCGATCAAATAGACGCAATATTAATAAAACGAATAATAAAAATTTCGTCGTTTTTATGCTGTTTTACGCGTTAAAACGCTGATTAAAGCTTTGTCAAAACGTGCTGTTTTGCTAAAATAAGCATTTTCAAGCATTTTAGATCGTTGAAATCTACAGTTGATGACGCAATATTAATAAAACGAATGGCGAAAATTTCGTCGTTTTTATGCTGTTTTACGCGTTAAAACGCTGATTAAAGCTCAAAACGACGCTGACGCTAAAATAAGCATTTTCAGCATTTTACGATCGTTGAAATCGTTCCAGAATAGACGCAATATTAATAAACAGGTAATAAAGAATTTCGTCGTTTTATGCTGTTTTACGCGTTAAAACGCAGAATGAAGCTCAAAACGTGCTGTTTTGCTAAAACCGGCATTTTCTCGGCATTTTAGATTGTTGGGAAATCGTTTCAAATAGAAGCAATATTAATGAAAACGATTAATAAAAATTCGTCGTTTTTATGCTGTTTTACGCGTTAAAACGCAGATTAAAGCTCAAAACGTGCTGTTTTTGCTAAAATAAACAGTACAAGCATTTTAGATCCGTTGAAATCGTTCAAATGGGCCCTTAATATTAATAAAAACGAATAATAAAAAATTCATTCGTTTTATGCTGTTTTAGCGTTAAAACCCGTTAAACTCAAAACGTGCTGTTTTGCTAAAATGTAAGCATTTTCAAAGCATTTGCAGATCGTTGAAATCGTTCAAATAGAAGCAATATTAATAAAACAAATAATAAAATTCGTCGTTTTATGCTGTTTACGCGTTAAAACGCAGATTAAAAACTCAAAACGTGCTGTTTTTGCTAAAATAAGCATTTTCAAGCATTTTACGGGAATCTGGGGCAGAATCGTTCAAATAGACGCAATATTAATAAAACGATTAATAAAAAATTTCGTCGTTTTTATGCCGTACGCCGGTGAATTCAAAACATTTGTTGCTGTTTGCTGAAGCAAACATTTTCAAACGCATTTTAGATCGTTGAAATCGGTAGGCAATATTAATAAAAACGAATAAAAAATTCGTCGTTTTTTGTACTGTTTTACGCGTTAAAACGCAGATTAAAGCTCAAACGTGCTGTTTTGCTAAAATAAACATTTTCAGCATTTTAGATCGTTGAAATCGCGTTCAAATAGACGCAATATTAATAAAAACGAATAATAAAAATTTCGTCGTTTTTTATGCTGTTTACGCGTTAAAACGCAGATTAAGAAGTTCAAAACGTGCTTTTGTTTTGCTAAAATAAGCATTTTCAAGCATTTTTAGATTATTTGGAAATCGTTCAAATGAAACAATATTAATAAAAACGGAATAATAAAAATTCGTCGGTTTTTATGCTGTTTTCGCGTTAAAACGCTGATTAAAGCTTTCAGGCGGTAGCAACGGTAAACATTTTGGCGGTACATTTTTTAGATCGTTGAAATCGTTCATTAAGACGCAATATTAATAAAACGAATAATAAAAAATTCGTCGTTTTTATGCTGTTTACGCGTTAAAACGCAGATTAAAGCTCAAAACATATTGCTGTTTTGCTAAAATAAGCATTTTCAAGCATTTTAGATCGTTGAAATCACCGTTCAAAATAGACGCAATAAAATAAAAACGAATAATAAAAATTTCGTCGTTTTTATGCGCATTTTACGCGTTAAAACGCAGAATAAAACTCAAAACGTGCTGTTTTGCTAAAATAAGCATTTTCAAGCATTTTAGATCGTTGGAAATCGTTTCAAATAGACGCCGTAAACAATAAAAACGAATAATAAAAATTTCGTCGTTTTTATGCTGTTTTACGCGTTAAAACGCTGATTAAAGCTCAAAACGTGCTGTTTTGCTAAAATAAGCATTTTAAAGCATTTTGAATCACGTTTACAAAATCTACGTTCAAACCAAGACGCAATATTGGCAAAACAGATAATAAAAAATTTGAACTCGTTTTTATGCTGTTTTACGCGTTAAAACGCAGATTAAAAACTCAAAACGTGCTGTTTTGCTAAAATAAGCATTTTCAAGCGGTACCCCAGATCGTTGGAAATCGTTCAAATAGAAGCAATATTAAATAAAAACGAATGGCAAATTTCGTTTTGTGTGCTCATTTTACCGCGCGTTGAAACGCAGATTAAAGCTCAAAACGTGCTGCTGTTTTTTGCTAAAATAAGCATTTTCAAGCATTTTAGATCCCGTTGAAATCACCATTTCAAAATAAGGCCGCAATATTAATAAAAACGAATAATAAAGAAATTTCGTCGTTTTATGCTGTTTTACGCGGTAAAACGCAGAATAAAGCTCAAAACGTGCTGTTTTGCTAAAATAAACATTTTCAAGCATTTTAGATCGTTGAAATCGTTCCAAAATGAAACAATATTAATAAAAGCGAATAATAAAAATTTAGTAGGTGCTGCTGTTTTGTTAAAACCCAGATTAAAGCTCAAAACGTGCTGTTTTGCTTTCAAAATAAGCATTTTCAAGCATTTTTAGATCGGTACGGGAAATCGTTTAAAATAGAGCAATATTAATAAAAACAAATAATAAAAATTCGTCGTTTTTATGCTGTTTTACGCGTTAAAACGCAGTTAAAACTCAAAACGTGCTGTTTTGCTAAAATAAGCATTTTTCAAGCATTTTAGATCGTTGAAATCGTTCAAATAGACGCAATATTAATAAAAAACGATTAATAATAAAATTTCGTCGTTTTATGCTGTTTTACGCGTTAAAACGCAGATTAAAAGTTCAAAACGTGCTGTTTTTGCTAAAATAAGCATTTTTCAAGCATTTTAGATCGTTGAAATCCGGAAATAGAAGCAATATTAATAAAAACGAATAATAAAAAAATTACGTCGTTTTTATGCTGTTTTACGCGTTAAAACGCAGATTAAAGCTCAAAACGTGCTGTTTTGCTAAAATAAGCATTTTCAAGCATTTTTAAGATCGTTGAAATCGTTTATCGTTCAAATAGACGCAATATTAATAAAAACGAATAATAAAAATTTCGTCGTTTTTATGCTGCAACGCGTTAAAACGCAGATTAAGTTAAAACGTGCTGTTTGCTAAAATAAGCACCGGCATTTTAGATTGTTGGGAAATCGTTGCAGAAATAGAAGCAATAATTAATAAAAACGAATAGCCAAAAATTTGTCGTTTTATGCTGTTTTGCGCGTTCAGCGCGTTTAAAGCTCAAAACGTTCGCATTTTTGCTAAAATAAGCATTTTAAAGCATTTTAGATCGTTGAAATCGTTCAAATAGACGCAATATTAGCCAGCGAATGGCAAAGGTAAACCGTTTTTTATGCTGTTTTACGCGTTAAAACGCAGATTAAAGCTCAAAACGTGCTGTTTTGCTAAAATAAGCATTTTCAAGCATTTTAGATCGTTGAAATCGTTCAAATAGACGCAATAAAAATAAAAAACGAACTGGCAAAATTTCGTCGTTTTTATGCTGTTTTACGCGTTAAAACGCAGAATAAAGCTCAAGCGTGCGACACTAAAATAAGCATTTTCAAGCATTTTTAGATCGTTGGGAAATCGATTTCAAATAGACGCAATATTAATAAAAACGAATATTGGGCTGTAGTGTTTTTATGCTGTTTTACGCGCGTTGTTAAAACGCTGATTAAATCTCAAAACGTGCTGTTTTTGCTGATAAGCATTTTCAAGCATTTTAGATCGTTGAAATCGTTTTCAAATAAACAATATTAATAAAAACGAATAATAAAAATTTCGTCCTTTTTATGCTGTTTACGCGTTAAACGCAGATTAAAGCTCAAAACGTGCTGTTTTTGCTAAAAATAAGCATTTTCAAGCATTTTAGATCCGTTGAAATCGTTTTAAATAGAAGAGTAAGCAATAAAAACGAAATGGCCTTAAAAAATCGTCATTTTTATGCTGTTTACGCGTTAAAACGCAAATTTAAAACTCAAAACGTGCTTGAACGCACAAAATAAAGCATTTTCAAGCATTTTAGATCGTTGAAATCGTTCAAATAGACGCAATATTAATAAAAACGAATAATAAAATTTCGTCGTTTTTTATGCTGTTTTCGCGTTAAAACGCAGATTAAAGCTCAAAACGTGCTGTTTTGCTAAAATAAGCATTTTTCAATCATTATAGATCGTTGAAATCCCTCGTTTAAATAGAGTAATGTGTAAAAACGAATAATAAAAAATTCGTCATTTTATGCTGTTTACGCGTTAAAACGCAGATTAAGCTCAAAACGTGCTGTTTTGTAAAATAAGCATGTTCAAGCATTTTAGATCGTTGAGTATGCAGAATAGACGCAGCGCTGGTAAACGAATAATAAAAAATTTCGTCGTTTTATGCTGTTTACTGAGCGCGTTTAGCTCAAAACGCGATGCTGTTTTGCTAAAGATAAACGTTTTTCAGAGCGTTTTGGATCGTTGAGATCGTTCAGATGGACCTTAATGATGATAAAGACGGATAATGGATTTCTAGTGGTTTTTATTAACTGTTTGCATGATTAGGCAGATAGGAAACTCAATGCGTTAACGACAAGATAAGAGCATTTTCAGGCATTTTGAGATCGTTTGAAGTCACTAGTTCCGGAGATAGAGGCAATGTGTTAATAAACCTGAATAATGAAGTTAGATCGGTTTTATTAACTGTTTTGCGTTAAAACTATGATTAAAGCTCAAAGGCATTAGCTGTTTTGCTAAAATAAGCATTTTCAGGCATTTTAGATCGTTGAAATCGATCAAATAGACACTAATAAAAATAAAAAACGAATAATAAAAATTTCGTCGTTTTTATGCTGTTTGCTTGTTAAAACATAGATTAAAAGCTCAAAACTTGTGCTGTTTTGCTAAATAAAACATTTTCAGCATTTTAGATCGTTGAAATCATTCAAAATAAAACAATTTTAATAAAAACGAATAATAAAAATTCGTCTTATGCTTTTTGCATTAAAACATTCAAACATTTTCCAGCATTTTTAGATCATTGAAATCATTCAAATAGACACCAATATTAAATAAAAAATAATAAAAATTTGTCGTTATGCTTTGTTAAAACCAATTAAAATCATTTTGCTAAAATAAACATTTTCCAGCATTTTGAAATCGATTCAAATAACATATAATTAAAAACAATAAAATTCGTCATTTTATGCTTTTCGTTAAAACGCAATTAAAACTCAAAACGTTTTTTAAAATAAACATTTTCAGCATTTTGTTTAAATTCAATAAAACAATATTAAAAAACAAAATAAAAATCTTTGCATTAAAACCAAAACTTAACATTTTTTAAAATAACATTTTCCAGCATTTTGATGTTGAAATCATTAAAACGCATTAATTAAAAACGAATAATAAAATTTCATTTTCAAAAGCATTTTCCAGCATTAAAAATAAAATCACATTTTTCATGCATTTCAAAACATTAAATCATTCAATAATAATAAAAAACGAATAATAAAAATTTGTTTTATTTTAACTTAAATAATAATCAAAACATAATAACGTGCTGTTTTGCAAAATAAAGCATTTTCCAAATTAGATGTTGAAATCATTCAAGACATAATATTAATAAAAACGAATAATAAAAATTCTTAAAATTGTTTTTTACTTAAAACACGCAAAATAAAACATTTTCAATTTTAGAATCATTCAAATAAAACAATATTAAAAACAATAATAAAATTTCGTCTTATTGTTTTAAAACGCAAAAAACATTTTTTTAAAATAACTTTTTCCCAAAATTTTGATCGTTAAAATCTTCAAAAAAAAATAAAAAAAAAAATAAAAAAAATTTGCAAAAATTTTTTAAAAAATTTTTTTTTCCCTTTTTTAACTTTTTAAAAAAAAATTTAAAAAAAAAAT
>NW_027048114.1:0-10955 GCF_025399875.1 Dalotia coriaria | reverse complement strand
AAATTTTCAAACTTTAAAACTTTTCGTTTTCCAGTTTTAAAGGGAAAAAATTGTTTTTAAAAATAAAAAATTTAAAAACGGAAAAAAAATAAAAAAATTTTTCGTCTTTTTTTATGCTTTTTTTACCCCGTTAAAACTCAGAAAAAAACTCAAAACGTCCCTTTTTTTTTGTTTTAAAAAAACATTTTAAAACCCTTTGGAATCGTTAAAAATCGTTCAAATAGACGCAATAAAAAAAAACCAAATAATAAAATTTCGTCGTTTTTGTTTTGTTTTACGCGTTAAAACGCAGATTAAAGCTCAAAACGTGCTTTTTTTTTGTTTTAAAAAAAACATTTTCAAGCTTTTTTAGATCGTTGAAATCGTTCAAATAGAAGCAATATTAATAAAACGAATAATAAAAATTCGTCTTTTTTATGCTTTTTTACGTTAAAACGCAGAAAAAAGCTCAAAACGTGCTGTTTGCTAAAAAAAGGGGAAAATTTTAAAACTTTTTTATATCTTTGGGGAAATCGTTAAAAATGGGCCGCAATAAAAAAAAAACGAATAAAAAAAAATTTCGTCTTTTTTATGCTTTTTTTTACGCTTTAAAAACGGGAAAAAAACTCCCGTGCTTTTTTGCTAAAAAAAACTTTTTAAAAACTTTTTAAAGATCTTTGGGAAATCGTTCAAATGGGAAAAATATTAAAAAAAAACGAATAAAAAAAATTTCCCGCCGTTTTATGCTGTTTTAGGGTTAAAAACGCAGTTTAAAAACTAAAAACGTTGCTTTTTTGCTAAAAAAAACATTTTCAACCCTTTTTTAGATCGTTGAAATCTTTTCAAATAGACGCAATATTAATAAAAACAAAAATTAAAAATTTCGCCCTTTTTTATGCTTTTTTACGCGTTAAAACGCAGTTTAAAAATAAAACGTGCTTTTTTGCTAAAATAAGCATTTTAAAACATTTTTAGATCTTTGGGGAAATCTTTTTAAAATAGAAACAATATTAATAAAAACGAATAATAAAAAATTCGTCGTTTTATGCTGTTTTACGCGTTAAAACGCAGATTAAAAGCTCAAGCGTGCTGTTTTGCTAAAATAAGCATTTTCAAGCATTTTAGATCGTTGAAATCACGTTCAAATAGACGCAATATTAATAAAACGAATAATAAAAAATTCGTCGTTTTATGCTGTTTTTACGCGTTAAAACGCAGATTAAAGCTCAAAACGTGTATTTTGCTAAAATAAGCATTTTCAAACAATTTTAGATCGTTGAAATCGTTCAAAATAGAAACAATATTAATAAAACGAATAATAAAAAATTCGTCGTTTTATGCTGTTTTACGCGTTAAAACGCAGATAAAAGCTCAAAACGTGCTGTTTTGCTAAAATAAGCATTTTCAAGCATTTTGGATCGTTGAAATCGTTCAAATAGACGCAATATTAATAAAAAACGAATAATAAAAATTCGTCGTTTTTATGCTGTTTCGCGTTAAACGCAGATTAAAGCTCAAAACATTAACATTTTTTGCTAAAAATAAAGCATTTTCAAGCATTTTAGATCGTTGAAATCGTTCAAAATAGACGCAATATTGTAAAAACGAATAATAAAATTTTCGTCGTTTTTATGCTGTTTTTACGCGTTAAAAAGATTAAGCTTTTCAAAACGTGCTGTTTTGCTAAATAAACATTTTCAAGCATTTTTAGATCGTTGAAATCGTTCAAATAGAAGCAATAATAAAACGGAATAATAAAATTCGTCGTTTTTTATGCTGTTTTACTCGTTAAAACGCAGATTAAACTCAAAACGTGCTGTTTTGCTAAAATAAGCATTTTTCAAGCATTTTATATCGTTGAAATCGTTCAAATAGACGCAATAAAAGAAATAAAAACGAATAATAAAAATTTCGTCGTTTTTATGCTGTTTTGCACGTTAAAACCCGAATAAGCTCAAAACGTGCTGTTTTGCTAAAATAAAGCATTTTCAAACATTTAGATCGTTGAAATCGTTCAAATAGAAGCAATATTAATAAAACGAATAATAAAAAATTCGCCCGTTTTATGCTGTTTACGCGTTAAACGCAGATTAAAACTCAAACATTGCTGTTTGCTGAAATAAGCATTTTCGAAGCATTTTAGATCGTTGAAATCGTTCAAATAGAAGCAATATTAATAAAAACAGATAATAAAAAAATTCGTCGTTTTTTTATGCTGTTTTTACGCGTTAAACGCAGATTAAAGCTCAAAACGTGCTGTTTTGCTAAAATAGAAATATTTTCAAGCATTTTATATCGTTGAAATCGTTCAAATAGACGCAATAAAAATAAAAACGAATAATAAAAATTTCGTCGTTTTTATGCTGTTTTTACGCGTTAAAACGCAGAATAAAGAAGCTCAAAACGTGCTGTTTTGCTAAAATAAGCATTTTCAAACATTTTAGATCGTTGGAAATCGTTCAAATAGAAGCTTAATATTAATAAAAACGAATAATAAAAATTCGCCGTTTTTTATGCTGTTTTACGCGTTAAAACGCAGATTAAAGCTCAAAACGTGCTGTTTTTGCTAAAATAAGCATTTTCAAGCATTTTAGATCGTTGAAATCGTTCAAAAATAGACGCAATATTAATAAAAACGAATAATAAGAAATTTGGTCGTTTTATATTAGCAATGCTTACGCGTTAAAACTGCAGATTAAAAGCTCAAAACGTGCTGTTTTGCTAAAATAAGCATTTTTCAAGCATTTTAAATCGTTGAAATCGTTCAAATAAACAATATTAATAAAAACGAATAATAAAAATTCGTCATGCTGTATTACGCGTTAAAACGCAGATTAAACTCAAAACGTGCTGTTTTGCTAAAATAAGCATTTTCAAGCATTTTAGATCGTTGAAATCGTTCAAATAGAAGCAATATTAATAAAACGAATAATAAAAAAGTTTATAGTAAGCACATGATGTTTTACGCATTAAAACGCAGATTAAAGCTCAAAACGTGCTGTTTTTGCTAAAATAAGCATTTTTCAAGCATTTTTAGATCGTTGAAATCGTTCAAATAGAAGCAATATTAATAAAAACGAATGAAATTCGTCGTTTTATGCTGTTTTACGCGTTAAGAAGCGAATAAAACTCAAAACGTGCTGTTTTGCTAAAATAAGCATTTTCAAGCATTTTTAGATCGTTGAAATCGTTCAAATAGAAGCAATATTAATAAAAAACGAATAATAAAAATTCGTCGTTTTATGCTGTTTTACGCGTTAAAAACGCAGAATAGAAGACGTACTGCTTTGCTAAAATAAGCATTTCAAGCATTTTAGATCGTTGAAATCGTTCAAATAGAAGCAATATTAATAAAAACGAATAATAAAAATTCGTCGTTTTATGCTGTTTACGCGTTAAAACGCAGATTAAAGCTCAAAACGTGCTGTTTTTGCTTTAAAATAAGCATTTTCAAGCATTTTGGATCGTTGAAATCGTTCAAATAGACGCAATATTAATAAAACGAATAATAAAAATTCGTCGTTTTATGCTGTTTTGCGACAGATTAAAGCTCAAAGCATTAACAACTTTGCTAAAATAAAGCATTTCAAGCATTTTAGATCGTTGAAATCTACGTTCAAATAGACGCAATATTAATAAAAACGAATAATAAAATTTCGTCGTTTTTATGCTGTTTACGCGTTAAAACGCAGATTAAGAAACTCAAAACGTGCTGTTTTGCTAAAATAAGCATTTTCAAGCATTTTAGATCGTTGAAATCGTTCAAAATAGAAGCAATATTAATAAAAACGAATAATAAAAATTCGTCGTTTTATGCTGTTTTTACTTCGTTAAAACGCAGATTAAAGCGCAGTGCTGTTTTGCTTGAAACAGCATTTTCATGTTTTATATCGTTGAAATCGACTTTCAAACAGACGCAATAAATGGCCGAATAATAAAATTTCGTCGTTTTTTATGCTGTTTTACGCGTTAAAACCAGAATAAAGCTCAAAACGTGCTGTTTTGCTTCAAAATAAGCATTTTCAAACATTTTAGATCGTTGGGGAAATCGTTCAAATAGACGCAATATTAATAAAAACGAATAATAAAGAGATTTCGTCGTTTTAGCCAACTGTTTACGCGTTAAACGCAGATTAAAGCTCAAAACGTGCTGTTTTTGCTAAATAAAGCATTTTCAAGCATTTTAGATCGTTGAAATCGTTCAAATAGAAGCAATATTAATAAAAACGAATAATAAAATTCGTCGTTTTTATGCTTTTGTTTACGCGTTAAAACGCAGATTAAAGCTCAAAACGTGCTGTTTTGTAAAATAAGAAATATTTTCAAGCATTTTTATATCGTTGAAATCTCGTTCAAATAGACGCAATAAAATAAAAACGAATATAAAAATTTCGTCACGTTTTTATGCTGTTTTACGCGTTAAAACGCAGAATAAAGCTCAAAACGTGCTGTTTTGCTAAAATAAGCATTTTCAAAACATTTTTAGATCGTTGAAATCGTTCAAATAGAAACAATATTAATAAAAACGAATAATAAAAAATTCGCCGTTTTTATGCTGTTTTACGCGTTAAACGCAGATTAAACTCAAAACGTGCTGTTTTGCTAAAAATGGCGACAAGCATTTTAGATCGTTGAAATCGTTCAAATAGACGCAATATTAATAAAAACGAATAATAAAAATTTCGTCGTTTTATGCTGTTTTGCGTTAAACGCAGATTAAAACTCAAAACGTGCTGTTTTGCTAAAATAAACATTTTCAAGCATTTTAGATCGTTGAAATCGTTCAAATAGAAGCAATATTAATAAAAACGAATAATAAAAATTCGTCGTTTTTATGCTGTATTACGCGTTAAAACGCAGATTAAAGCTCAAAACGTTTTGTTTGCTAAAATAAGCATTTTTCAGAGGCATTTTTACATCGTTTAAAATCGTTCAAATAGACACAATGACAAAATAAAAACGGAATAATAAAAATTTCGTCGTTTTTATGTATTTTACGCGTTAAAACGCAGAATAAAGCTCAAAACGTGCTGTTTTGCTGAAATAAGCATTTTTCAAGCATTTTAGATCGTTGAAATCGTTCAAATAGACGCAATATTAATAAAAACGAATAATAAAAATTTCGTCGTTTTATGCTGTTTACGCGTTAAAACGCAGATTAAAAGCTCAAATCGTGCTGTTTTGCTAAAATAAGCATTTTTCAAGCATTTTAAATCGTTGAAATCGTTCAAATAGAAGCAATAATAAAAACGAATAATAAAAAAAATTCGTCGTTTTATGCTGTTTTACGCGTTAGAAAAACGGGTAAACTCAAACATTAACTTTGTTTTTTTGCTAAAAATACGAAAGCATTTTCAAGCTTTTAAGATCGCGCGAAATCGTTCAAATAGACGCAATAATAATAAAACAAATAATAAAAATTTCGTCGTTTTTATGCTGTTTACGCGTTAAAACGCAGAATAAAGCTCAAAACGTGCTGTTTTGCTTTCGTAAGCATTTTGGCATTTTAGATCGTTGAAATCGTTCAAATAGAAGCAGTAAACGAATAATAAAAAATTCGTCGTTTTATGCTGTTTACGCGTTAAACGCGGGTAAAGCTCAAAACGTGCTGTTTTGCTAAAATAAGCATTTTCAAGCATTTTAGATCGTTGAAATCACGTTGTATTAGACGCAATATTAATAAAACGAATAATAAAAAAAATTTAGTCGTTTTTTATGCTGTTTTACGCGTTAAAACGCAGATTAAGCTCAAAACGTGCTGTTTTGCTAAAATAAGCATTTTTCAAGCATTTTTAAGATCGTTGAAATCGTTCAAATAGAAACAGCCAGTAATAAAAACGAATAATAAAAATTCGTCGTTTTTTTATGCTGTTTTACGAGTTAAAACGCAGATTAAAAGCTCAAAACGTGCTGTTTTTCGTTAAAATAAGCATTTTCAAGCATTTTTAGATCGTTGAAATCGTTTAAAATAGAAGCAATATTAATAAAAAACGAATAATAAAAATTCGTCGCTTTGATGTTTTACGCATTAAAACGCAGATTAAGCTCAAAACGTGCTTTGTTTTGCTAAAATGAAAGCATTTTCCAAGCATTTTGATCGTTGGAAATCGTTCAAATGAAGCAATATTAATAAAAACGAATAATAAAAAATTCGTCGTTTTTATGCTGTTTTTACGCGTTAAAACACGCAGAATAAAGCAAAACGTGCTGTTTTGCTAAAATAAGCATTTTCAAGCGGTAGATGTTTGAAATCGTTCCAGGCTGAAACCCAATATTAATAAAAACGAATAATAAAAATTCGTCGTTTTTTATGCTGTTTACGCGTTAAAACGCGGGTCGCTCAAAACGTGCTGTTTTGCTTTAAAATAAGCATTTTTCAAGCATTTTGGATCGTTGAAATCGTTCAAATAGACGCAATATTAATAAAAACGAATAATAAAAAATTCGTCGTTTTATGCTGTTTTGCGCGTCAAAACGCAGATTAAAGCGCAAAACATTAACTGTTTTATAAAATAAGCATTTTCAGCATTTTTAGATCGTTGAAATCGTTCAAATAGACGCAATAATAAAAACGAATAATAAAAATTTCGTCGTTTTATGCTGTTTTACGCGTTAAAACGCAGATTAAAACTCCAAAAACGTGCTGTTTTGCTAAAATAAGCATTTTCAAAGCATTTAGATCGTTGAAATCGTTCAAATAGAAGCAATAATGGCAAAAACGGTAACCAGGTATTCGTTTTTATGCTGTTTACGTTAAAACGCAGATCAAAAGCTCAAACGTGCTGTTTTGCTTTAAAATAATTTTCAAGCATTTTATATCGTTGAAATCGTTCCGTCGACAATAAAATAAAAAACGAATAATAAAAAATTTCGTCGTTTTTTATGCTGTTTTACGCGTTAAAACCAAATTAAACTCAAAACGTGCTGTTTTTGTAAAATAAGCATTTTCAAACATTTTAGATCGTTGAAATCGTTTAAATAGAAGCAATAGTAATAAAAACGAATAATAATAAAAAATTACGCCGTTTTTTATGCTGTTTTACGCGTTAAAACGCAGATTAAAAAGCTCAAAACGTGCTGTTTTTGCTTTAAAATAAGCATTTTCAGAAGCATTTTTAGATCGTTGAAATCGTTCAAATAGACGCCAATAGTAATAAAACGAATAATAAAAAGAATTTCGTCGTTTTTATGCTGTTTTGCACGCGTTAAAACGCAATTAAAGCTCAAAACGTGCTGTTTTTGCTAAAATAAGCATTTTCAAGCATTTTAGATCGTTGAATCGTTCAAAATGAGCGTAAACAATAAAAACGAATAATAAAAATTCGTCGTTTTATGCTGTTTACGCGTTAAAACGCAGATTAAAAGCTCAAAACGATGCTGTTTTAGCACAAAATAAGTATTTTCGAAGCATTTTATATCGTTGAAATCGTTCAAATAGACGCAATAAAATAAAAACGAATAATAAAAATTTCGTCTTTTTATGCTGTTTTTACGCGTTAAAACGCAGGGAAAATAAAAGCTCCAAAACGTGCTGTTTTGCTAAAATAAAAGCATTTTCAAACATTTTAGATCGTTGAAATCGTTTCAAATAAGAAGCAATATTAATAAAACGAATAATAAAATTCGCCGTTTTGTACTTGTTTTTACGCGTTAAAACGCAGATTAAGCTCAAAACGTGCTGTTTTGACTGCATCGCTTGCATTTTCAAGCATTTTAGATCGTTGAAATCGTTCAAATAGACGCAATATTAATAAAAACCAATAATAAAAATTTTCGTCGTTTTATGCTGTTTTACGCGTTTAAAAACGCAGATTAAAGCTCAAAACGTGCTGTTTTGCTACGTCAACGTGCCGGCATTTTAGATCGTTGGGAAATCGTTCAAATAGAAGCAATAGTAATAAAACGAATAATAAAAAATTCGTCGTTTTATGCTGTATTACGCGTTAAACGCAGATTAAGCTCAAAACGTGCTGTTTTGCTTTAAAATAAGCATTTTCAAGCATTTTAGATCGTTGAAATCGTTCAAATAGAAGCAATATTAATAAAAACGAATAATAAAAATTCGTCGCTTTTATGATGTTTTACGCATTAAAACGCAGATTAAAGCTCAAAACGTGCTGTTTTGCTAAAAATAAGCATTTTCAAGCATTTTAGATTGTTGAAATCGTTCAAATAAAACAATAATGTAAAACGAATAATAAAAAATTCGTCGTTTTTATAACTGTTTACGCGTTAAACGCAGAATAAAGCTCAAAACGTGCTGTTTTGCTAAAATAAGCATTTTCAAGCATTTTAGATCGCTGAAATCGTTCAAATAGAGCAATAATAAATAAAACGAATAATAAAATTGCGTTTTATGCTGTTTTACGCGTTAAACGCAGATTAAAAGCTCAAAACGTGCTGTTTTGCTAAAATAAGCATTTTCAAGCATTTAGATCGTTGAAATCGTTCAAATAGACGCAATATTAAAAACGAATAATAAAAAATTCGTCGTTTTATGCTGTTTACGCGTTAAAACGCAGATAAAGCTCAAAACGTGCTGTTTTGCTAAAATAAGCATTTCAAGCATTTTAGATCGTTGAAATCGTTCAAATAGACGCAATATTAATAAAACGAATAATAAAAATTCGTCGTTTTATGCTGTTTTACGCGTTAAAACGCAGATTAAAGCTCAAAAACGGCTGTTTTGCTAAAATAAGTATTTTCAAGCATTTTAGATCGTTGAAATCGTTCAAAAGACGCAATATTAATAAAAACGAATAAAAAAAATTTCGTCGTTTTATGCTGTTTACGCGTTAAAACGCAGATTAAAGCTCAAAACGTGCTGTTTTGCTAAAAATAAGCATTTTCAGCATTTTAGATCGTTGAAATCGTTCAAATAGACAGCAATATTAATAAAACGAATAATAAAATTCTTGTCGTTTTTATGCGTTTTACGCGTTAAAACGCAGATTAAAAGCTCAAAACGTGCTGTTTTGCTAAAATGCATTTTCAAGCATTTTAGATCGTTGAAATCGTTCAAATAGAAGCAATATTAAAAAGAATAATAAAAATTCGCGTTTTATGCTGTTTTACGCGTTAAAAGGCAGATTAAAGCTCAAACGTCTGTTTTGCTAAAATAAGCATTTCAAGCATTTTAGATCGTTGAAATCGTTCAAATAGACGCAATATTAATAAAAAACGAATAATAAAATTCGTCGTTTTATGCTGTTTTACGCGTTAAAACGCAGATTAAAGCTCAAACGTGCTGTTTGTAAAATAAGCATTTTCAAGCATTTTAGATCGTTGAAATCGTTCAAATAGAGAATATTAATAAAAAAACGAATAATAAAAATTCGTCGTTTTAGCGTTTACGCGTTAAAACGCAGATTAAAGCTCAAACGTGCTGTTTTGCTAAAAAGCAATTTTCAAGCATTTTAGATCGCTGAAACGTTCAAATAGAGCAATATTAATAAAAACGAATAATAAAAATTCGTCGTTTTATGCTGTTTTACGCGTTAAAAACGCAGATTAAAGCTAAAAACGTGCTGTTTTGCTAAAATAAGCATTTTCAAGCATTTTAGATCGTTGAAATCGTTAAATAGAAGTGAATTTATAAAAACGAATAATAAAAAATTTCGTCGTTTTTATGCTGTTTTACGCGTTAAAACGAGAATTAAGCTCAAAACGTGCTGTTTTGCTAAAATAAGCATTTTCAAGCATTTTAGATCGTTGAAATCGTTCAAATAGAGCATTTAATAAAAACGAATAATAAAAAATTCGTCGTTTTATGTTTTACGCGTTAAAACGCAGATTAAAGCTCAAACGTGCTGTTTTGCTAAAATAAGCATTTTCAAGCTTTTTAGATCGCTGAAATCGTTCAAATAGACGCAATAAAATTAAAAACAAATAATAAAAATTTCGTCGTTTTATGCTGTTTTACGCGTTAAAACGCAGAATAAAAGCTCAAAACGTGCTGTTTTGCTAAATAAGCATTTTCAAGCATTTTAGATCGTTGAAATCGTTAAAACAGACGCAATATTAATAAAAAACGAATAATAAAAAATTCGTCGTTTTATGCTGTTTTACGCGTTAAAACGCAACAAAAAGCTCAAAACGTGCTGTTTTGCTAAAATAAGCATTTTCAAGCATTTAGATCGTTGAAATCGTTCAAATAGACGCATATTAATAAAAACGAATAATAAAAAATTCCGTTTTATGCTGTTTTACGCGAAAAAACGCAGATTAAAGCTCAAACGCTGTTTTCGCTAAAATAAGCATTTTCAAGCATTTTAGATCGTTGAAATCGTTCAAATAGACGCAATTAATAAAACGAATAATAAAAATTTCGTCGTTTTATAGTGTTTTACGCGTTAAAACGCAGAATAAAGTCAAAATCGCTGTTTTGCTAAAATAGCATTTTCAAGCATTTTAGATCGTTGAAATCGTCTCAAATAGAGCTAATATTAATAAAACGAATAATAAAAATTCCGCCGTTTTATGCTGTTTTACGCAGTAAAAGCAGATTAAAAGCTCAAACGTTGCTGTTTTGCTAAAATAAGCATTTTCAAGCATTTTAGATCGTTGAAATCGTTCAAATAGACCAATATTATAAAAGTAATAAAAATTTCGTGTTTTTGTTTTAGCGTTAAACGCGGTAAAAAAAAAAAATAACTTTTTTTTTAAATTTTTTAAATTTAAATGTAAATTAAAAAAAACGAAATTTTTTTTTATTTTTTTAAAAAGGGAAAAAATGCTGTTTTTTAAAAAAGTTTTTTAAATTTTTTTAATTGGGTTTTAACAAAATAAAAAAAAATTAAAATTTGTTTTTTAAAAAAAAAAACTCAAAATGTTTTTTTTTTAAAAAAAGCATTTTAAAGTTTTTACGTTGTTTCAAAAAGAAATTTAAAAAAAGTTTTAAAAATTTTTTTATGCTTTTTAGTAAAAAACAAAAAAATTTCTTGCTGTTTTTTAAAAAAGATTTTTTTTTAAACGTT
>NW_027048113.1:0-10967 GCF_025399875.1 Dalotia coriaria | reverse complement strand
ATTTTTTTTAAAAACGAAAAAAAAAATTTAAAAAAAAAAAAATTTTTTTAGCGTTAGCCAAAAGCGTTTTAAAAGTTTTTTTTTTAAAAGTTTTTTCAAAAAAAAACATTTAAATCGTTTAGCGAAAAAATTAAAAAATAAAAAAAAAATTTTTTTTTTTTTTAGCTTAAAACCGTTAAAACTCAAAAATTTTTTTTAAAATATAAAATTTTCCCCTTTTAAATTTTTTAAATTTAAAAAAAATTTAAAAGTTAAAATTTTGCTTTTATTTTGGTAAACCGTTAAAAAAATTTTTTGGGAAAAAAATTTTAAACTTTTGCTTAAACCTTAAATAACGCTTTTTAAAAAAAAAAAAAATTTCGCTTTTTATCTTTTTGTTAAAAAAGGGGGGGAAAAAAAAGGGTTTTTTGCAAAAATTTTTAAATTTTAACGTTAAAAATTTTTTTCAAATAAAAATTTAAAAAAAAAATTAAAAAATTTTTTTTTTTTTTTTTTAAAAGGGGAAAACCTTTTAAAGCTAAAATTTTTTAAAAAAAAAAATTTTTTAAAACTTTTAATTTAAACCCTTTTAAAAAAAAAAAAAACAAAAATAATAAAAAATTCGTCTTTTTTATGTTTTTTACGCTTAAAGGCTTAAAACTCAAAAGGGCTGTTTTCCCCAAAATTTTTAAATTTTAAATTTTTTAAATTTAAAATTTTTAAAAAAAAATAAAAGGGAAAAAAAATTTTTTTTTTGGAAACCTTAAAACGGTTAAAAAAAGTTTTTGTAAAATGTTTTAAGCATTTTAATTTTGGAATTTCCCCGGGGCTATTTTTAGAAACTAATAAAAAAAGTTTTTTTTTTTAAAAAAAAAGAAATTAAACTAAAAGTCTTTTTTTAAAAAAAAAATTTTTCCCCTTTTAGTTTTTAAATTTTAAAAGGGAAAATTAAAAAAGGGGGTTTAAAAATTTTGCTTTTTTTTTTTGCGTTAAACCCCTTAAATAAAATTTTTTCAAAAAAATTTTTTCCCAAGCTTTTAAAGGGTTTTAAAAAACCAAATTAAAAAAACGTAAAAAAAAAAATTTTCGTTTTATTTTTTTACTTTAAAAAATTAAAAAAAAGGGTTTTAAAAAAAAATTTTAGCTTTTTAGCGTTAAACTTTTAAAAAGGCTTTTAAAAAGTTTTAAAAAATTCGTCGTTTCTATGCGCTGTTTTACGCGTTAAAACGCAGATTAAAGCTCAAAACGTGCTGTTTTGCTAAAATAATCATTTTCAAGCATTTAGATCGTTGAAATCGTTCAAATAGACGCGCAATATTAATAAAAACGAATAATAAAAATTTCGTCGTTTTATGCTGTTTACGCGTTAAAACGCAGATTAAAGCTCAAAACGTGCTGTTTTGCTAAAATAAGCATTTTCAAGCATTTTAGATCGCTGGTGTTCAAATAGACGCAATATTAATAAAAACGAATAATAAAATTCGTCGTTTTATGCTGATTTACGTTAAAAACGCAGATTAAAAGCTCAAAACGTGCTGTTTTGTTAAAATAATCATTTTCAAGCATTTTAGATCGTTGAAATCGTTCAAATAGACGCAATATTAATAAAAAACGAATAATAAAAAATTTCGTCGATTTAATGCTGTTTACGCGCTAAAACGCAGATTAAAAGCTCAAAACGTGCTGCTGTTTTGCTAAAATAAGCATTTTCAAGCATTTTGTAGATCGCTGAAATCGTTCAAATAGAAGCAATATTAATAAAAAACGAATAATAAAAAATGCGTCGTTTTATGCTGTTTACGCGCTAAAAACGCAGATTAAAGCTCAAACGTGCTGTTTTGCTAAAATAATCATTTTCAAGCATTTTAGATCGTTGAAATCGTTCAAATATAAATATTAATAAAAAAAAACGAATAATAAAAAATCTTCGTCGTTTTTATGCTGTTTTACGCGTTAAACGCAGATTTTCAAAACGTGCTGTTTTGCTAAAATGCTTCAAGCATTTTGTGATCGTTGAAACGCCCAACAGTAGCTAAATATTTTATGCTGTTTTACGCGTTAAAACGCAGATTAAAGCTCAAAACGTGCTGTTTTGCTAAATAAGCATTTTCAAGCATTTTAGATCGCTGAAATCGTTCAAATAGAAGCTACATTAATAAAAAACGAATAAAAAAAAATTCGTCGTTTTATGCTGTTTTACGCGTTAAAAACGAGTTTAAAAAGCTCAAACGGCTGTTTTGCTAAAATAATCATTTTCAAGCATTTTAGATCGTTGAAATCGTTCAAATAGACGAATATTAAAAAAAAACGAATAAAAAAAATTTTCGTCGTTTTTATGTGCTTAAAACGCAGTTTAAAAAACTAAAAACGTGCTGTTTTGCAAAAATAACATTTTCAAGCATTTAGATCGTTGAAATCGTTAAAAAAGGCAATTTTAATAAAACAATAATAAAAAATTCGTCGTTTTATGTTGTTTTACGCGTTAAAACGCAGATTAAAGCTCAAAACGTGCTGTTTTGCAAAAAAGCATTTTCAAGCATTTTAGATCGTTGAAATCGTTCAAATAGAAGCAATATTAAAAAAAAACGAAAATAAAAATTGTCGTTTTATGCTTTTTTACGCTTTAAAAACGCTATTAAAGTTCAAAAGGGCTGTTTTCTAAAATAATCATTTTCAAGCATTTTAGATCGTTAAAATGTTCAAATGACGCAATATTAAAAAAAAAACGAATAATAAAATTTCGTCGTTATTATGCTGTTTACGCTTTAAAAACGAGTTTAAAAACTCAAAACGTGCTGTTTTGCAAAAATAAGCATTTTCGGCATTTTAGATGGGAAATCGTTCAAAAGAAGAAAATTTTAAAAAAAAACAAATTTAAAAAAATTCGTCTTTTTTTGCTGTTTTACGTTAAAAACGCAGTTTAAAAACTCAAAACGCTGTTTGCTAAAATAATCATTTTCAAGCATTTTTAGATCGTTGAAATCGTTCAAATAGACGCAATATTAAAAAAAAACGAAAAAAAATTTCGTCGTTTTTGCTGTTTTACGCTTTAAAAACGCAAATTAAAGCTAAAAAAGGGCTGTTTTGCTAAAATAAGCATTTTAAGCATTTTGTATTGAAATCGTTCAAATAGAAGCAATTAAAAAAAACCAAATAAAAAATTGTCGTTATTATGTGTTTTACGCGTTAAAACGAGATTAAACTAAAAACATGCGTTTTGTAAAATAATCATTTTCAAGCATTTTAGATCGTTGAAATCGTTCAAATAGACGCAAATTAAAAAAAAACGAAAAAAAAAAAAATTTGTCGTTTTTATGCTGTTTTACGCGTTAAAACGCAGATTAAAGCTAAAAAACGTGCTGTTTTGCTAAAAAAGCATTTTCAAGCATTTTAGATCGTTGAAATCGTTCAAAAGAAGCAATGTTAAAAAAAAAAAGAATAAAAAAAATTGTCGTTTTGCTGTTTTACGCTTTAAAAAACGCAGTTTAAAAGCTCAAACGTGCTTTTTTGCTAAAATTCATTTTCAACATTTTAGATAGTTGAAACGTTCAAAAGACGCAATTTTTTAAAAAAACGAATAAAAAAAATTTCGTCGTTTTATGCTGTTTTACGCGTTAAAACGCAGATTAAAACTCAAAACGTGCTGTTTTGCTAAAATAATCATTTTCAAGCATTTTAGATCGTTGAAATCGTTCAAATAGACGCAATATTAATAAAAACGAATAATAAAAATTTCGTCGTTTTTATGCTGTTTTACGCGTTAAAAACGCAGATTAAAGCTCAAAACGTGCTGTTTTGCTAAATAAGCATTTTCAAGCATTTTTAGATCGTTGAAATCGTTCAAATAGAAGCAATATTAATAAAAACGAATAATAAAAATTTGTCGTTTTATGCTGTTTTACCGTTAAAACGCAGATTAAAGCTCAAAACGTGCTGTTTTGCTAAAATAATCATTTTCAAGCATTTTAGATCGTTGAAATCGTTCAAATAGACGCAATATTAATAAAAACGAATAATAAAAATTTCGTCTTTTTTATGCTGTTTTACGCTTAAAACGCAGATTAAAGCTCAAAACGTGCTGTTTTGCTAAAATAAGCATTTTCAAGCGATTTTAGATCGTTGAAACGTTCAAATAGAAGCAATATTAATAAAAACGAATAATAAAATTTGTCGTTTTTGCAGTTTTACCGTTAAAACGCGATTAAAGCTCAAAACGTGCTGTTTTGCTAAATATAATCCATTTTCAAGCATTTTAGATCGTTGAAATCGTTCAAATAGACGCAATATTAATAAAAACGAATAATAAAAATTTCGTCGTTTTTATGCTGTTTTACGCGTTAAAACGCAGATTAAAGCTCAAAACGTGCTGTTTTGCTAAATAAGCATTTTCAAGCATTTTAGATCGTTGAAATCGTTCAAATAGAACAATATTAATAAAAACGAATAATAAAAATTTGTCGTTTTATGCGTTTTACGCGTTAAAACGCAGATTAAAGCTCAAAACGTGCTGTTTTGCTAAAATAATCATTTTCAACATTTTAGATCGTTGAAATCGTTCAAATAGACGCAATATTAATAAAAACGAATAATAAAAATTTCGTCTTTTTTATGCTGTTTTACGCGTTAAAACGCAGATTAAAGCTCAAAACGTGCTGTTTTGCTACAATAAGCATTTTCAAGCATTTTAGATCGTTGAAATCGTTCAAATAGAAGCAATATTAATAAAAAACGAATAATAAAATTCTGTCGTTTTATGCTGTTTTACGCGTTAAAACGCAGATTAAAGCTCAAAACGTGCTGTTTTGCTAAAATAATCATTTTCAAGCATTTTAGATCGTTGAAATCGTTCAAATAGACGCAATATTAATAAAAACGAATAATAAAATTTCGTCGTTTTATGCTGTTTTACGCGTTAAAACGCAGATGAAAGCTCAAACGTGCTGTTTTGCTAATAAGCATTTTCAAGCATTTTAGATCGTTAAAATCGTTCAAATAGAGCAATATTAATAAAAACGAATAATAAAAATTCGTCGTTTTTATGCTGTTTTACGCGTTAAACGCAGATTAAAGCTCAAAACGTGCTGTTTTGCTAAAATAATAATTTTCAGCATTTTAGATCGTTGAAATCGTTCAAATAGACGCAATATTAATAAAAACGAATAATAAATTTCGTCGTTTTATGCTGTTTTACGCGTTAAAACGCAGATTAAAGCTCAAAACGTGCTGTTTTGCTAAATAAGCATTTTCAAGCATTTTAGATCGTTGAAATCGTTCAAATAGAACAATATTAATAAAAACGAATATTAAAAATTTCGTCGTTTTATGTGTTTTACGCGTTAAAACGCAGATTAAAGCTCAAAACGTGCTGTTTTGCTAAAATAATCATTTTCAAGCATTTTAGATCGTTGAAATCGTTCAAATAGACGCAATATGAATAAAAACGAATAATAAAAATTTCGTCGTTTTATGCTGTTTTACGCGTTAAAACGCAGATTAAAGCTCAAAACGTGCTGTTTTGCTAAAATAAGCATTTTCAAGCATTTTAGATCGTTGAAATCGTTCAAATAGAAGCAATATTAATAAAAACGAATAATAAAAATTTGTCGTTTTATGCGTTTTACGCGTTAAAACGCAGATTAAAGCTCAAACGTGCTGTTTTGCTAAAATAATCATTTTCAAGCATTTTAGATCGTTGAAATCGTTCAAATAGACGCAATATTAATACAAAACGAATAATAAAAATTTCGTCGTTTTATGCTGTTTTACGCGTTAAAACGCAGATTAAAGCTCAAAACGTGCTGTTTTGCTAAAATAAGCATTTTAAAATAATAATCAAAATTTTGTCGTTGAAATCGTTTACCAAAAGACGCAATATGAATAAAAACGTATAATAAAATTGTCGTTTTCATGCTGTTTTAGCGTTAAATCGTTTAAAAATAAAGCTTTTTGCTAAAATAACTTTTCAAGATTTTAGATCGTTGAAATGCTTTTATTAGAAGCAATATTTAAAACCGAAAATTGATGTTTGCTAAATATGCTTTTAAACGCGTTCAAATCGTTGAAATCAGTTCAAAACGATTTTTTAAAATAAGCATTTTCAAAATTTTAGTCGTTTAAATCGTTCGCTTAAAAGAAATATAATAAAAACCTATTAAAAAAAATCGTCGTTTTAAATGCATTTTAGCGTTAAAACGTTAAATAGAAGCAAAGTGCTGATATAGCTATAAAAAATTCTTTTTTAGCTGTTTTACGCTTTAAAGATCGTTGAAATCTTCAAAAGTGCATTATTAATAAAATAATCATTAAAATTTCGTCGTTGAAATGTTTCGCGTTAAAACGCAGATTAAGTAAAACGAATATTTAAAATTAATCATTTTCAAGCATTTTTAAAAATCGTTGAAAATCGTTAAAAAGACGCAATATTAATAATAACAATATTAAGCATTTTGTCGTTGAAATGTTTAACGCGTTAAAACGCAGATTAAAATAAAATTCTGTTTTTGCTAAATGCATTTTAAACGCGTTAAATCGTTGAAGTTAAATCAAAGCGTTATTTAAAAGAATATAAATCGTCATTTTAGATGTTTAACGTTAAAAAAAATTAAGTAAAAACGCTTATTTAAAATAATCGTTTTCATGCATTTTAGACGCGTTAAATCGGTTAAAAGCTCAATTTTATAAAATCGAATAATAAAATTTTCGCATTTTAGATGTTTTAACGCGTTAAAACGCAGATTAAAGAAAAGGGTAGTAATAATAAGCATTTTCGCATTTTGATTTTTTAAACCGTTAAATAGAAGCAATATTAATCAAAACGTATTAATAAAAATTCGTCGTTTTATGCTGTTTAACGTTAAAGCGCAGATTAAATAAAAACGATGTTATTAAAATTAATCGTTTTAGTTTTTAGATCGTTAAATCGTTAAAAGAAAACGTTTTAAGCAAAATAAGATTTTGCATTTTAGCTGTTAAACGTTAAAAAAGCAGATTAATCAAAACGATGCTGTTTTGCAAAATAAGCATTTTAGCATTTTAGATCGTTGAAATCGTTCAATAAAGCAATATTAATAAAAACTAATAATAAAAATTCTCGTTTTAGCTTTTTACGCGTTAAACGCAGATTAAATTAAACGTGCGGTTTGCTAAAATAATCATTTTTTACATTTTCAAGCATTTAATCGTTGAAATCGTTCAAATATGCAAAATTAATTAAAACGAATAATAAAATCGTGTCGTTCATGCTTTACGTTAAAACGCAGAAAAGTCTTCAAACGTCTGTTTTGCTTAAAAAGCATTTTAAAGCTTAAACGTCTGTTGTAAATCGTTAAAAAGCATTTTCAAGCATTTTAACGTGAATAATAAAAATGACGCATTTATAAGCTGTTTTACGTTAAATCGTTTTAAGCTCATAACGCGTTAAATCGCTTAAAACTAAACTTCGCTTTTGAAAATTAACGTTTCAAATAGACGAATTTAAAACATAAAAAAATTGCATTTAATAAAAACGATATAAATCGCGTTTTAAGCGTTTTAGCTCAAAACGCGTAAGCTCCGTTGTTTGCTAAAATAAGCATTTTCAAGCATTTTGATCGTTGAAATCGTTCAAATAGGCAATATTAATAAAAACGAATAATAAAAATTCGTCGTTTTCTGTTGTTTTACGGTTAAAACGCAGATTAAAAGCTCAAAACGTGCTGTTTTGCTAAAAATAACATTTTCAAGCATTTTAGATCGTTGAAATCGTTCAAATAGACGCAATATTAATAAAACGAATAATAAAATTTCGTCGGTTAATGCTGTTTTACGCGTTAAAACGCAGATTAAAACTCAAAACGTGCTGTTTTGCCACAAATAAGCATTTTCAAGCATTTTAGATCGTTGAAATCGTTCAAATAGAAGCAATATTAATAAAACGAATAATAAAAAATGCATCGTTTTATGCTGTTCTTACGCGTTAAAACGCAGATTAAAGCTCAAAACGTGCTGTTTTTGCTAAATAATCATTTCAAGCATTTTAGATCGTTGAAATCGTTCAAATAGACGCAATATTAATAAAAAACGAATAATAAAAATTTCGTCGGTTTTATGCTGTTTTTTACGCGTTAAAACATAAACGATGCTGTTTTGCTAAAATAAGCATTTTCAAGCATTTTTAGATCGTTGGAAATCGTTCAAATAGAAGCAATATTAATAAAACAGATAATAAAAAATTCGTCGTTTTTATGCTGTTTTTACGCGTTAAAGCAGATTAAAAGCTCAAACATTCTGTTTTGCTAAAATAAGCATTTTTCAAGCATTTTTAGATCGTTTAAGGAAATCGTTCAAAATAGAAGCAATATTAATAAAAAACGAATAATAAAAATTCGTCGTTTTATGCTGTTTTACGCCGTTAAAACGCAGATTAAAAGAAAAGCTCAAAACGTGCTGTTTTGCTAAAATAACATTTTCAAGCATTTTATATCGTTAAAATCGTTTCAAAATAGAATCAATATTAATAAAAACGAATAATAAAAATTCGTCGTTTTATGCTGTTTTACGCCGTTAAAACGCAGATTAAAACTCAAAACGTGCTGTTTTGCTAAAATAATCATTTTTCAAGCATTTTAGATCGTTGAAATCGTTCAGATAGACGCAATATTAATAAAACGAATAATAAAAAATTTCGTCGTTTTGTACTGTTTTACGTTAAAACGCAGATTAAAGCTCAAAACGACGTGCTGTTTTGCTAAAATAAGCATTTTTCAAGCATTTTAGATCGTTGAAATCGTTCCGTAAAACAATATTAATAAAAACGAATAATAAAAATTTCGTCGTTTTATGCTGTTTTACGCGTTAAAACGCAGATTAAAACTCAAAAACGTGCTGTTTTGCTAAAATAATAATCATTTTCAAGCATTTTAGATCGATTTGAAATCGTTCAAATAGACGCAATATTAATAAAAACGAATAATAAAAATTTCGTCGTTTTATGCTGTTTTACGCGTTAAAACGCAGATTAAAGCTCAAAACGTGCTGTTTTGCTAAAATGAAATCATTTTTCAAGCATTTTAGATCCCGTTGAAATCGTTCAAATAGACGCAATATGAATAAAAACGAATAATAAAAATTTCGTCGTTTTTATGCTGTTTTACGCGTTAAAACACAGATTAAAGCTCAAAACGTGCTGTTTGCTTTAAAATAAGCATTTCAAGCATTTTAGATCGTTGAAATCGGTTTGGGGTTTGGACAGATTAAAGCTCAAAACGTGCTGTTTTTGCTAAAATAATCATTTTCAAGCATTTAGATGTTGAAAATCACGTTCAAATAGACGCAATATTAATAAAAAACGAATAATAAAAATTTCGTCACGTTTTATGCTGTTTTACGCGTTAAAGCAGATTAAAGCTCAAAACGTGCTGTTTTGCTAGGAATAAAAGCATTTTCAAGCATTTTTAGATCGTTGAAATCGTTTCAGGAAATAGACGCAATATTATTAATAAAAAACGAATAATAAAAATTCACGTCGTTTTATGCTGATTACGCGTTAAAAACGCAGATTAAAAACTCAAAACGTGCTGTTTGCTAAAATAATCATTTTCAAGCATTTTTGAATCGTTGAAATCGTTCCGATATTAGACGCAATATTTAATAAAAACGAATAATAAAAATTTCGTCGTTTTTATGCTGTTTACGCGTTAAAACGCAGTTAAAGCTCAAAACGTGCTGTTTTTGCTAAAATAAGCATTTTCAAGCATTTTAGATCGTTGAAATCGTTCAAATAGAAGCAATATTAATAAAACGAATAATAAAATTCGTCGTTTTTTATGCGCATTTTACGCGTTAAAACACCGTTAAAGCTCAAAACGTGCTGTTTTTGCTAAAATAAAGCATTTTCAAGCATTTTAGATCGTTGAAATCGTTCAAATAGACGCAATATTAATAAAACGAATAATAAAAAATTCGTCGTTTTATGCTGATTTACGGTTAAAACAGATTAAAGCTCAAAAGGGCTGTTTTGTTAAAATAATCATTTTCAAGCATTTTAGATCGTTAAATCGTTCAATAGACGCAATATTAATAAAAAACAATAAAAAATTTCTGCGATTTAATGTGTTTTACGCGTTAAAACGCAGTTTAAAAAGCTCAAAAACGTGCTGTTTTGCTAAAAGCTATTTTCAAGCTTTTTTAGATCTTGAAATCGTTCAAATAGAAGAAATATTAATAAAAAACGTAATAAAAATGCGTCGTTTTATGCTGTTTACGCGTTAAAAACGCAGATTAAAGCTCAAAACGTCTGTTTTGCTAAAATAATCACCAAGCATTTTTAGATCGGAAATCGTTCAAAAGACGCAATATTAAAAAAAAACGAATAATAAAAATTCGTCGTTTTATGCTGTTTTACGCGTTAAAACGCAGATTAAACTCAAAAGGGCCGTTTGCTAAAATAAGCATTTTCAATTTTAGATCGTTGAATCGTTCAAATAGAATATTAATAAAAACGAAAATAAAAATTTGTCGTTTTATGCTGTTTTACGCTTTAAAAACGCAGATTAAAGCTCAAAACGTGCTGTTTGCTAAAATAAGCATTTTCAAGCATTTTAGATCGTTGAAATCGTTCAAATAGAAGCAATATTAATAAAAACGAATAATAAAAATTCGTCGTTTTATGCTGTTTTACGCGTTAAAACGCAGATTAAAAGCTCAAAACGTCGTTTTGCTAAAATAATATTTTCAAGCATTTTATATCGTTAAAATCGTTCAAATAGAATCAATATTAATAAAAACGAATAATAAAAATTCGTCGTTTTATGCTGTTTACGCGTTAAAACGCAGATTAAAGCTCAAAACGGCTGTTTTCAAAATAATCATTTTCAAGCATTTTAGATCGTTGAAATCGTTCAGAAGACGCAATATTAATAAAAACGAATAATAAAAATTTGTCTTTTTTAGCTGTTTTACGCGTTAAAACGCAGATTAAAGCTCAAAACGTGCTGTTTTGCTAAAATGCA
>NW_027048112.1:0-10967 GCF_025399875.1 Dalotia coriaria | reverse complement strand
CATTAAAAAAGAAGGGCCTTTTTTGGTTTTTGGATCTTTTAAATTTCGTTCAACATAAATTTTTTTAAAAACGGCATTCCTCTTTTAACCCCATTTTTGGTTACCCCCGTTATTTTGGGGTTTTCTTTTAAAAATGTTTCAACCCCAAATTTTAATAAAAATTTAATGGAAAAATTGCCTTTTTAAATTTTCCCCAAAAAAAAAACGCAGATTTTTTTAAAACGTGCCGCTTTGCCCCCTTTTTTTTATGGGCCGAAAAACGAAATATTAAAAAAAAATCAAATTAAAAAAAATTGTGCCATTTTTCCCTTTAAAAAAACGAAATTGAAAAAACGGCTGTTTTGGCCAAAAAAGGTTTTTATGGGGAAACGTTCAAATGAGGGCCTAAATAAAAACCAAAAAAAAAAATTTTAGGGCCTTTTTCCCCAAACCCGAAAAAACCCCAAACTGCCGTTTTGAAAATGTTTTTTCCATTTTTTTCCCCGGGGTGCCCAAAATTTTAAAAAAAATCCAATACTGTCAGCCGTTAAAACGCGGCCAAAAACCCGCGTCGTTTGGGCCGATCGTTAAAATGTTTTTTAAATAAAAGCAATAAAATTTTCGTTTTGTGCCTTTATGCCCAGAAAAATCCGCAGCAAAAAGGGCCGTTTAAAAACGAAAGCTTTTTTTTTTGGCACTTTAAAAATTTAAAACTTTTTTATAAAAAAGTTGGGAAAATTTTTCGTTAAAAGCAATATTAAAAAAAATTAAAAAAAATTTCGGTTTTATTTTGGCCGCTTTAAAAAAGGGAACGCTTAAAGAAGCCAAAAAAATGTTTTTTTGGTTATTTAAAATCGTTAAATTGGGTAATATTAAATAAAAAATACGCTTTAAAACGGGGGCCTTTTAATAAGCGTTTTGCTAAATAAAACGCGAAATTTTTTTCTTTTTTAAATTTTCTTTCCTTTTTGAACATTTAAATTAAAAAAGTTAAAATTTTAAAAAACCCAGCAAGTTTTGAGCTTTAATCGGCGTTTTAACGCAAAAACAGCAAAAAAACGACAAAATTTTTTTATTATTCGTTTTTTAATTATTGCTTTTATTTAAAACGATTTCAACGATTTTAAAAACCCGAAAATGTTTATTTTTTGAAAAAACAGCACGTTTTGAGTTTAATCTGCGTTTTAAGGGCGTAAAACAGCATAAAAAAGACAAATTTTTTTTAATTCTTTTTTTAAATATTTTCTTTTAAAAACGATTTCAACGATCTAAAATGTTTAAAAAGCTTATTTTAGCAAAACATTTTGATTTTAATTGCGTTTTAACGCGTAAAACAGCAAAAAAAACGAAAAAATTTTTATTTTTTTTTTTTAAATATTGTTTTTTGAACGATTTCAACGCAAAATTTGAAAATGCTATTTTAGAAAAAACAGCACGTTTGAGCTTTAATCTGCTTTTTAACGCAAAAAAGCATAAAAAGACGAATTTTTATTTTTTTGGGTTTTATTAATTTTGGGTCTATTTGAACGATCTAAAATGTTTAAAATTTTTTTAGCAAAAAAGACTTTTTGAGTTTAATCGCGTTTTAACGCGTAAAACGTAAAAAAAAAAATTTTTTTTTCTTTTTTTTTGCTCTATTTGAACGATTTCAACGATCAAAAAATGTTTGAAAATGTTTTTCAAAAAAAATTTTTGAGCTTTAATCTGCGTTTTACGCGTAAAACAGCAAAAAACGACGAATTTTTATTATTCGTTTTTATTAAATTTTCATTTAAACGATTTCAACGATCTCAGCTTGAAAAGCTTATTTTAGCAAAACAGCAGTTTTGAGTTTTAATCGCGTTTTAACGCGGTAAAAAAAAAAAGACAAAATTTTTTATTATTCGTTTTTATTAATATTGCGCTATTTGAACGATTTCAACGATCTAAAATGCTTGAAAATGTTTTTTTTTAAAAAAACAGCATTTTGAGCTTTTTTTTTGGGTTTAACGCTAAAAAAAAAAAACAAAAATTTTTTTATTTTTTTTTATTTTTTTGCCATTTAACGATTTAACGTAAAAAAATTTGAAAAAGCTTTTTTAGCAAAACGCGTTTTATTTTTAACGTTTTTAACGCGAAAAAAATGGGTTTTTTTATTACGTTTTTTAAAATGTTTTTGAAGATTTAAACGATTTAAAGTTTAAAAAGTTTTGCAAAACAGCAAAAATTTTTAATTTTTTTAAAAAAACGCATAAAAACAAAATTTTTAATTTTTTTTAAATTTTTTTTAAAAGATTTTGTTTTAAAATTTAAAAGGTTAAGCAAAAACAGATTTTAGTTTTAATTGGTTTAAAAAAAACGATAAAACGAAATTTTTAATTTTTCTTTTTAAAAGCCTTTTAAACTTTAACGTTAAAAAAGCAAAAAAGTTTTTTTAAAAACAGATTTTAGTTTAATTGCGGCCGTAAAACGATAAAAAGACAAATTTAACGTTTTTTTAAATTTGCGTTATTTAACGTTTAACGCAAAAGCTTAAAAGATTTTTTTAAAAAACGGTTTTTTTTAACTCTTTAAGGGTAAATTTAAAACCAAATTTTTTATTTTTTTTAAAAATTTTTTTAAGGGTTTAACGCAAAAAGCTTAAAAAGCATTTTAAAAAACCGTTTTATTATTTGCGTTTTAACCGTAAAACACAAAAAAAACGAAAATTTTTTTTTAAAACGTTTTTTTTTTTTTATTGCGTTTTAACGTTTAACGTTTAAAAAGGAAAATTTATTTTAAAAACAACCTTTTTGACTTTAAGGGCTTTTAAGCAAAAAAGAAAAAAAAAAAACGACGTTTTTAACGTTTTATTTTTGCTTTTAAGTTTAACACTAAAACAAAATTTTATTTTGGTTTTTTTTTTGGTTTTTAAGGGTTTTAAGGGAAAAAGCTAAAAAGCAAATTTTTAACGTTTTTTTAAATTTTGCGTTTTTAACGGTAAACAAAATTTTTTTTAAAAATTTTTTTTTTTAAAAAGCCTTTTGACTTTTTCCTTTTTTAAGCTAAAACAAAAAAAAAACACTTTTTTTAATTCGTTTTTAAAATTTTAAACGTTTTAACGACAAAATTTAAAATTTTTTTTTAAAAACCCCTTTTGGTTTTTTCCCTTTTTTTAAGCTAAAAAAAATAAAAACGACGTTTTTATTATTCCGTTTTATTAAAGCTTTTTTTGAAATTTTTTAAAAATTTAAAATGCTTTTTTTTGAAAAAACCCTTTTTAAATGTTTTTAAGCTAAAAAAAAAAGACGTTTTTTTTTTTCTTTTTTTATTAAATTTTTTAAAACGTTTTAAAAACCCCCCTTTTTAAAATGCTTTTTTTAAAAAAACGTTTTTAGCTTAAGGGTTTTGCAAAAGAAAAAAGAGTTTTTTTATTCTTTTTTTATAAACGCTTTTTTTAAACGATTTAAATTTCCCTTTTTTAAAATGCTTTTTTTTAGAAAACACATTTTGATTTTTTTCAAAAAAAAAGCTAAAAAAAAATTTTAACCTTTTTATTTTTTTTTTATTTGCGTTTCAACGTTTAAAAAGTTTAAAATGCTTTTTGAAAAAGCTTTTTAGCCCCTTTTTAAAAAAACGCTAAAAACGCAAAAATTTTTTTACGTTTTTTAAATTTTCCCCTTTTTTTTTTCCATTAAAAGTTAAAAGTTATTTTAAAAAACCCCTTTTAGCAACGCGTTTTCAAAACCAAAAACGAAATTTTAATTTTTTTTATTTTTTTATTTGCATTTAACGATTAAAAATTTTAAAATGTTTTTTAAAAAAACCCCTTTTGAGCACCCGGTTTTAAAAAAAACCGGGGAAAATTTTTAACGTTTTTTTTAAATTTTTATTTGCATTTAACGATTAAAAGTTAAAATTTTTTTAAAAAAAATTTTGATTTTTTTCGCGTTTTAACGGAAAACAGCAAAAAAAAGGGAAATTTTTATTATTCGTTTTTATTAATATTGCTTCTTTTTAAAAACGATTTCAACGATCTAAAATGCTTGAAAATGCTTATTTTAGCAAAATTAAAAGCACGTTTTGAGCTTTAATCTGCGTTTTTAAAGCGTAAAACAGCATAAAAACGACGAATTTTTTATTATTCGTTTTTATTAATATTGCTTATTTGAAACGATTTCAACGATCTAAAATGCTTTTATTTCGGAGCGTCGCTATCTTTCTTTCAACACCCCGGCGTTTTAACGCGTAAAACAGCATAAAAACGACGAAATTTTTATTATTCGTTTTTATTAATATTGCGTCTATTTGAACGATTTCAACGATCTAAAATGCTTGGAAAATGTTTATTTTAGCAAAAATGCTAATGTTTTGAGCTTTATTCTGCGTTTTAAGTGTAAAACAGCATAAAAAACGACGAATTTTTATTATTCGTTTTATTAATATTGCGTCTATTTGAAACGATCCATTTCAACGGGATCTAAAAATGCGCTTGGTGCAAATAAGCTTATTTTAGCAAAACAGCACGTTTTGAGCTTTAATCAGTTTTAAAGTGCAAAACAGCATAAAACGACGAAATTTTTATTATTCGTTTTTATTAATATTGCGTCTATTTGAACGATTTCAACGATCTAAAAATGCTTGAAAATGCTTATATTTTAAAGCAAAACAGCACGTTTTGAGCTTTAATCTGCGTTTTAAAGCGTAAACAGCATAAAAAACGACGAATTTTTATTATTCGTTTTATTAATATTGCGTCTATTTGAACGATTTCAACGATTTAAAATGCTTGAAAATGCTTATTTTAAAGCAAAACAGCACGTTTTGAGTTTTAATCTGCGTTTTAACGCGTAAAACAGCATAAAAACGACGAAATTTTTATTATTCGTTTTATTTTTATTGCGTCTATTTGAACGATTTCAACAATCTAAAATGCTTGAAAATGCTTATTTTAAAACAGCATCGTTTGAGCGTTAATCTGCGTTTTAACGCGTAAAACAAAAGCATAAAACGACGATTTTTTATTATTCGTTTTACTACCATTAAATTTATATCTGGAACGGCGATTTCAACTAACTAAAATGCTTGAAAATGCTTATTTTAGCAAAACAGCACGTTTTGAGCTTTATTCCCAGTATGTTTAACGCGTAAAACAGCATAAAAACGACGAATTATTTATTATTCGTTTTTATTAATATTGCTTCTATTTGAACGATTTCAACGATCTAAAAATGCTTGAAATGATTATTTTAGCAAAACAGCACGTTTTGAGCTCTAATCTGCGTTTTAACGCGTAAAGCAAGTATGTAAAATGACGAAATTTTTATTATTCGTTTTATTAATATTGCGTCTATTTGGAACGATTTCAACGATTTAAAAGTACCGCTTGAAAAATGCTTATTTTAGCAAAACAGCACGTTTTATTTTAATCTGCGTTTTAACGCGCAAAAACAGCATAAAACGACGAAATTTTTATTATTGGTTTTTTATTAATATTGCTTCTATTTGAACGATTTCAACGATCTAAAAATGCTTGGAAATGCTTTATTTTGTGCTAAAACAGCACGTTTTGAGCTTTATTCTGCGTTTTAACGCGTAAAACAGCATAAAACGACGAAATTTTTTTTATTATTCGTTTTTATTAATATTGCATCTATTTGAACGATTTCAACGATCTATAATGCTTTGAAAATGCTTATTTTAGCAAAACAACACGTTTTGAGTTTTGGTAATCTGCGTTTTAACGCGTAAAACAGCATAAAACGACGAATTTTTGATTATTCCTTTTTATTAATATTGCTTCTATTTTGAACGTGATTTCAACGATCTAAATGCTTGAAAATGCTTATTTTAAAGCAAAACAGCACGTTTTGAGCTTTATTCCGCGTTTAACGCGTAAAACAGCATAAAAACGACGAAATTTTTATTTATTATTATTCGTTTTTATTAATATTGCGTCTATTTGAGCGATTTAAAACGATCTAAAATGCTTGAAAATGCTTATTTTAAAGCAAAACAGCACGTTTTGAGCTTTAATCTGCGTTTTAACGCGTAAAAATGGGTATAAAAAACGACGAAATTTTTATTATTCGTTTTTATTTTTATTGCGTCTATTTAAACGATTTCAACGATCTAAAAATGCTTGAAAATGCTTTATTTTAGCAAAACAGCATCGTTTTGAGCGTTAAATTCTGCGTTTTAACGCGTAAAAACAGCATAAAACGACGAATTTTTGCCATTCGTTTTTAATATTGCTTCTATTTGAACGATTTCCAACGATCTAAAATGCTTGAAAATGCTTATTTTAGCAAAACAGTTATCGTTTTGAGTTTTATTCTGCGTTTTAACGCGTAAAACAGCATAAAAACGACGAATTTTTTATTATCTGTTTTTATTAATATTGCTTCTATTTGGAACGTGATTTCCAACGATCTAAAATGCTTGAAAATGCTTATTTTAGCAAAACAAAAGCACGTTTTGAGCTTTAATCTTTCGCGTTTTAACGCGTAAACAGCATAAAAACGACGAATCTCTTTTATTATTCCGTTTTATTAATATTGCTTCCCATTTGAACGATTTCAACGATCTAAAATGCTTGAAAATGCTTATTTTAGCAAAATAGCACGTTTTGTTTTATTCTGCGTTTTAACGCTATGTAAAACAGCATAAAACGACGGAATTTTTTATTATCTGTTTTTATTAATATTGCTTCTATTTAAACGATTCTCTGCAATCGATCTAAAAATGTTTGAAAATGCTTATTTTATAAAACAGCATCGTTTTGAGCTTTAATCTGCGTTTTAACGCGTAAACAGCATAAAACGATTTTAATCTTTTTATTATTCGTTTTATTAATATTGCGTCTATTTGAACGGGATTTCCAACGATCTAAAAAATGCTTGAAAATGCTTATTTTAGCAAAACAACACGTTTTGAGCTTTTAATCTGCGTTTTAACGCGTAAAAACAGGCATAAAACGACGAATTTTTATTATTCGTTTTTATTAATATTGCTTCTATTTGAACGATTTCAATGATCTAAAATGCTTGAAAATGCTTATTTTAGCAAAACAGCACGTTTTGAGTTTTATTCTGCGTTTTAACGCGTAAAACAGCATAAAACGACGAAATTTTTATTATTCGTTTTTATTAATATTGCTTCTATTTAAAACGATTTCAACGATCTAAAAATTTGAAAAATGTTTATTTTAGCAAAACAGCAAGTTTTGAGCTTAATCTGCGTTTTAACGCGTAAAACAGCATAAAAACGACGAAATTTTATTATTCGTTTTTATTAATATTGCTTCTATTTGAACGATTTCAACGATGTACCGCTTCTTTAAAATGCTTATTTTAGCAAAACAGCATGTTTTGAGCTTTAATCTGCGTTTTAACGCGTTAAAATGTTAAGTAAAAACGACGAAATTTTTATTATTCGTTTTTATTAATATTGCTCTATTTGGAACGATTTCAACGATCTAAAAATGCTTGAAAAATGCTTTATTTTGAAGCAAAGGTTAATGCCTTTGAGCTTTAATCTGCGTTTAACGGGTAAAAACAGCATAAAAAAAACGACGAAATTTTTATTATTATTCGTTTTTATTAATATTGCGTCTATTTCCTGAACGATTTCAACGATCTAAAAATGCTTGAAAAATGCTTATTTTAGCAAAACAGCATCGCTTTTGAGCTTTATTCTTGCGTTTTAACGCGTAAAACAGCATAAAAGGACGAAATTTTTATTATTCGTTTTTATTAATATTGCGTCTATTTGGAACGATTTCACGATCTAAATGCTTGAAAATGCTTATTTTAGCAAAAACAGCACGTTTTGAGCTTTAATCTGCGTTTTAACGCGGCGTAAACAGCATAAAAATGACGAATTTTTATTATTCGTTTTTATTAATATTGTTTCTATTTGAACGATTTCAACGATCTAAAAAGGGCTTAAAAAATGCTTATTTTAGCAAAACAGCATTTTTCGAGCTTTAATCTGCGTTTTAACGCGTAAACAGCATAAAAAACGACGAAATTTTTATTATTCGTTTTTATTTTTGCGTCTATTTAAAACCGGGGATTTCAACGATCAAAAAATGTTTTGAAAATGCTTTTTTTTAGCAAAACAGCACGTTTTGAGTTTTATTCTGCGTTTTAACGCGTAAAACGCAAAAAAAAACGACGAATTTTATTTTTCTTTTTTAAATTAATATTGCGTCTATTTAAAAGATTTCCCCCGATCAAAAATGTTTGGTTTTTTTTACAAAACAGCACTTTTTTGGCTTTTAAATCAGTGTTTTAACGGTAAAAACAGCATAAAAACGACGAAATTTTTATTATTCGTTTTTATTAATACGTCTATTTGAACGTTTTCCCAACGATCTAAAATGCTTGAAAATCCCTTTTTTTAGCAAAACAGCACTTTTTTCAATTTCGGGGTTTTAAAAAAGCGAAAAACAGCAAAAAAAAACGACAAAATTTTTATTATTCTTTTTTATTAATATTGCGTTTTATTTGAACGTTTTCCCAACGATTTAAAATGCTTGTGCTTATTTTAGCAAAACAACACGTTTTGAGTTTTAATCTGCGTTTTAACGCGTAAAACAGCATAAAAACGACAATTTTATTATTCGTTTTTTTTTAAATTTATTGCTTCTATTTGACGATTTCAACGATCTAAAATGCTTGAAAATGCTTATTTTAGCAAAACAACACGTTTTGAGCTTTAATCTGCGTTTTAACGCGAAAACAGCATAAAAACGACGAATTTTGATTATTCGTTTTTATTAATATTGCTTCTATTTGAACGATTTCAACGATTAAAAGCTTGAAAATGCTTATTTTAGCAAAACAACACGTTTTGAGTTTTATCTGCGTTTTAACGCGTAAAACAGCATAAAACGACGAAATTCTTTTTATTATTCTTTTTTATATTTCCTATTTGAGCTTTAACGATCTAAATGCTTGAAAATGCTTATTTTGCAAAGCAGCACGTTTTGAGTTTTAATGCGTTTAACGCAAAAAAAATAAAATAATTTTTTATTTATTCGTTTTATTAATATTTTCATAAAACGATTTCAACGATCTAAAATGTTGAAAATGCTTATTTTGGCAAAACAGCACGTTTTGACGCTTAAACTTTAAGCAAAACAGCATAAAAACTACAAATTTTATTATTCGTTTTTATTAATATTGCGTCTATTTGAAATTTAAACGATCTAAAATGCTTGAAAATGCTTTTTAGCAAAACAGCACGTTTTGAGTTAATCTGCGTTTAATGCGTAAAACAGCATAAAACGTTTTTTATTTTCTTTTTATTAATGTTCTATTTGAACGATTTCAACGATCTAAAAATGCTTGAAAATGTTATTTTAGCAAAAGCTTTGAATCGTAACGACGTAAAGCAAAAATTAAAATTTTTTTATTCTTTTTTATTAATATTGCATCTATTTGAACGATTTCAACGATTAAATGCTTGAAAATGCTTATTTTAGCAAAACAGCACGTTTTGAGCTTAATCTGCGTTTTAACGCGTAAACAGCATAAACGACGAAATTTTTATTATTGTTTTATTAATATTGCTTCATTTGAACGATTTCAACGATCTAAAATGCTTGAAATGCTTTTTAGCTAAACACGTTTTGGTTATCGGTTTAACGCGTAAAAAAAAATTAAAAACGACGAATTTTTTATATTTCGTTTATTCGATCTAATGTTGAATGTTTAGCAAACAGCAGTTGCTTATTTGCTTTAACCGAAACGTAATTAATTTTTAATCGTTTTTAAACATCTATTTAACGATTTTACGATTATTTTTTAAATATTGCTTCTTATTAACGATTTCAACGATCTAAAATGTCTGAAATGTTATTTTAAGCAAAAACACGAATTTTTGATTTATTCCTTGCGTTTTAACGCGTAAATTTAAGCATAAAAACGACGAAATTTTATTATTCTTTTTATTTTATTGCGTCTATTTAAGAGATTAAAATGTTTGAAAATGCTTATTTTAGAAAAAACAGCAAGTTTTGAGTTTAATCTGCGTTTTAAGCGTAAAACGAAAAAAAACAAAATTTTTATTATTCGTTTTTAATATTGCTTCTATTTGAACGATTTCAACGATCTAAAATGCTTAAAAATTTTATTTTGCAAAACGCCTTTTTGAGCTTTAGCCGTTTTAACGCGTAAAACAGATAAAACGACGAAATTTTTATTATTCGTTTTTATTTTATTGCGTCTATTTAACGATTTCAACGTTTAAAAAATGCTTGAAAATGCTTATTTTTAGCAAAACAGCACGTTTTGAGCTTTAATCTGCTTTTTAAGGGGTAAAACAGCAAAAAAAAACGACAAATTTTTTTATTATTCGTTTTTAAATATTGTTTCTATTTGAACGATTTCAACGATCTAAAATGCTTGAAAATTTATTTTAGAAAAAACAGCACTTTTTGGGCTTTATTCGCGTTTTAACGCGTAAAACAGCATAAAACGACAAATTTTTATTATTCTTTTTTAAAATATTCTTTATTTGAAATTTCAACGATCTAAAATGCTTGAAAATGCTTATTTTAGCAAAACAGCACGTTTTATTTAATTGCGTTTAACGGAAACAGCATAAAAACGACAAATTTTTTTATTATTCGTTTTTTTTAAATATTGCGCATTTGAACGACAACGATCTAAAATGCTTAAAAATGTTTTATTTTAGCAAAACAAATTTTGAGTTTAATCTGCGTTTTAACGCGTAAAAGCAAAAAACGACGAATTTTGATTATTCGTTTTTTTAATATTGTTTCTTTTTGGGACGATTTCAACGATCTAAAATGCTTGAAAATGTTATTTTAGCAAAACAGAGTTTTGAGCTTTATTCTGCTTTTTAAGGGTAAAACAGCAAAAAAAACACAAAATTTTTTAATTCTTTTTTTATTAATATTGCGTCTATTTGAGCGATTTCAACGATCTAAAATGCTTGAAAATGCTTTTTTTAAAAGCAAAACAGCACGTTTAGAGTTTTAATCTGCGTTTTAACGCGTA
>NW_027048111.1:0-10970 GCF_025399875.1 Dalotia coriaria | reverse complement strand
ACGCGATTAAAACTCAAAGGGCTGTTTTGCTAAAATAAGCATTTTCAAGCATTTTGAATCGTTGAAATCGTTCAAATAGACGCAATATTAATAAAAACGAATAATAAAAATTCGTCGTTTTATGCTGTTTTACGCGTTAAAACGCGTTAAGCTCAAAACGTGCTGTTCTGCTAAAATAAGCATTTTCAGCATTTTAGATCGTTGAAATCGTTCAAATAGAAGGAATATTAATAAAACACGAATAATAAAATAGGTCAGTTTTAATCTGTTTTACGTTAAGCGCAGAATAAATAAAACGTGCTGTTTTGCTAAAATAAGCATTTTCAAGCATTTTAAATCGTTGAAATCGTTCAAATAGAAGCAATATTAATAAAAACGAATAATAAAAATTCGTCGTTTTATGCTGTTTTACGCCGTTAAAACGCAGATTAAAAGCTCAAAAGGGCTGTTTTGCTAAAATAAGCATTTTCAAGCATTTTAGATCGTTGAAATCGTTCAAATAGACGCAATATTAATAAAAACGAATAATAAAAATTCGTCGCTTTTATGCTGTTTTGCGCGTTAAAACGCAGATTAAAGCTCAAAACGCGCTGTTTTGCTAAAATAAGCATTTTCAAGCATTTTAGATCGTTGAAATCGTTCAAATAGACGCAATATTAACTAAAAACGAATAATAAAAATTTCGTCGTTTTTATGCTGTTTTACGCGTTAAAACGCAGAATAAAGCTAAAAACGTGCTGTTTTGCTAAAATAAGCATTTTCAAGCATTTTAGATCGTTGAAATCGTTCAAATAGAAGCAATATTAATAAAAACGAATAATAGAAAATTCGTCTTTTTTATGCTGTTTACGCGTTAAAACGCAGATTAAAAGCTCAAAAGGGTTGTTTTGCTAAAATAAGCATTTTCAAGCATTTTAGATCGTTGAAATCGTTCAAATAGACGCAATATTAATAAAAACGAATATTAAAAATTCGTCGTTTTTATGCTGTTTTACGCGTTAAAACGCAGATTAAAGCTCAAAACGTGCTGTTTTGCTTAAAATAAGCATTTTCAAAGCATTTTAGATCGTTGAAATCGTTCAAATAGAAGCAATATTAATAAAAACGAATAATAAAAAATTCGTCGTTTTTATGCTGTTTTACGCGTTAAAACGCAAATTAAAGCTCAAAACGTGCTTTTTGCTATAAAATAAGCATTTTCAAGCATTTTAGATCGTTGAAATCGTTCAAATAGAAGCAATATTAATAAAAAGCGAATAATAAAAATTCGTCGTTTTTATGCTGTTTTACGCGTTAAAACGCAGATTAAACTCAAAACGTGCTGTTTTGCTAAAATAAAGCATTTTCAAGCATTTTTAGATCGTTGAAATCGTTCAAATAGAAGCAATATTAATAAAACGAATAATAAAAATTCGTCGTTTTATGCTGTTTTTTACGCGTTAAAACGCAGATTAAAAGCTCAAAACGTGCTGTTTTGCTTAAAAAAAAGCATTTTCAAGCATTTTTAGATCGTTGAAATCGTTTCAAATAGAAGCAATATTAATAAAAACGAATAATAAAAAATTCGTCGTTTTTATGCTGTTTTACGCGTTAAAACGCAGATTAAAAGCTCAAAACGTGCTGTTTTGCTAAAATTAGCATTTTCAAGCATTTTAGATCGTTGAAATCGTTCAAATAGAGCAATATTAATAAAAACGAATAATAAAAATTCGTCGTTTTTTATGCTGTTTTACGCGTTAAAACGCAGATTAAAGCTCAAACGTGCTGTTTTTGCTAAAATAAGCATTTTCAAGCATTTTAGATAGTTGAAATCGTTCAAATAGGCGCAATATTAATAAAAACGAATAAAAAAAATTTCGTCGTTTTTTTTTTTAAAACGCGATTAACCCCAAAAATCCTTTTTCAAAAACCAAAAATTTTAGCTTAAACATTAAAAAAAAAAACGAAAAAAAAAATTCGTCGTTTTTATGTTGTTTTACGCGTTAAAACGCAGATTAAACTCAAAACGTGCTTTTTTTGTAAAAAAAAGCATTTTCAAGCTTTTTTTAGATCGTTGAAATCGTTCAAATAAAAAATTTAATTAAAAAAAAACGAATAATAAAAAATTGTCTTTTTTTATGCTGTTTTACGCGTTAAAACGCAAAATTAAATTTTAAAAAGGGCTTATTTGCAAAAATAAGCATTTTCAAGCATTTTAGATCTTTTTAAATCGTTCAAATGGCCCAATATTAATAAAAACGAATAAAAAAAATTTCGTCTTTTTTTATGCTGTTTTACGCTTTAAAAACTCAGATTAAAGCTCAAAACTTCTGTTTTTGCTAAAATAAGCAATTTCAAGCATTTTAGATCGTTGAAATCGTTCAAATAGAAGCAATATTAATAAAAACGAATAAAAAAAAATTCGTCGTTTTTATGCTTTTTTACGCGTTAAAACGCAGAATAAAGCTCAAAACGTGCTGTTTTGCTAAAATAAGCATTTTCAAGCATTTTAGATCGTTGAAATCGTTCAAATAGAAGCAATATTAATAAAAACGAATAATAAAAATTCGTCGTTTTTATGCTGTTTTACGCGTTAAAACGCGATTAAACTCAAAACGTGCTGTTTTGCTAAAATAAGCATTTTCAAAGCATTTTAGATCGTTGAAATCGTTCAAATAGAAGCAATATTAATAAAAACGAATAATAAAAAATTCGTCGTTTTATGCTGTTTTACGCGTTAAAACGCAGATTAAAGCTCAAAACGTGCTGTTTTGCTAAATAAGCATTTTCAAGCATTTTAGATCGTTGAAATCGTTCAAATGGACGCAATATTAATAAAACGAATAATAAAATTTCGTCGTTTTTATGCTGTTTTACGCGTTAAAACGCAGATTAAAGCTCAAAACGCTGTTTTGCTAAAATAAGCATTTTCAAGCATTTTAGATCGTTGAAATAGTTCAAATAGAAGCAATATTAATAAAAACGAATAATAAAAATTCGTCGTTTTATGCTGTTTTACGCGTTAAAACGCAGATTAAAAGCTCAAAACGTGCTGTTTTGCTAAAATAAGCATTTTCAAGCATTTTAGATCGTTGAAATCGTTCAAATAGACGCAATACAAATAAAAACGAATAATAAAATTTCGTCGTTTTTATGCTGTTTACGCGTTAAAACCGAATAAAGCTCAAAACGTGCTGTTTTGCTAAAATAAGCATTTTCAAGCATTTTAGATCGTTGAAATCGTTCAAATAGACGCAATATTAATAAAAAGCTGTTTACGCGTTAAAACGCGATTAAGCTCAAAACGTGCTGTTTTTGCTAAAAAGCATTTTCAAATTTTAGATCGTTGAAATCTTTCAAATAGACGCAATAAAATAAAACAAATAATAAAAAATTCGTCGTTTTTATGCTGTTTACGCGTTAAAACGCAGATTAAACTCAAAACGTCTGTTTTGCTAAAAAAACATAACATTTTAGATCGTTAAATCGTCAAATAAACATTTAATAAAAAACGAATAATAAAAATTCGTCGTTTTATGCTGTTTTACGCGTTAAACGCAGATTAAACTCAAAACGGCTGTTTTGCTAAAATAAGCATTTTCAAGCATTTTGTCGTGAAATCGTTCAAATAAAGCAATATTAAAAAACGAATAATAAAATTTTCTTTTTTAGCTGTTTTACGCTTAAAACGCAGATTAAACTCAAAAAACGTGCTTATTTGCAAAATAAGCATTTTCGCATTTTAGATCGTTTAAACGTTCAAATGGACGCAATATTAATAAAACGAATAAAAAAAAATTTCGTCGTTTTTATGCTGTTTTACGCGTTAAACTCGATTCCAAAACGTGCTTTTTTTTCAAAATAAGAAATTTTCCCGCATTTTGACCGTTGAAATCGTTCAAATAGAAGCAATTTTTAAAAACGAATAATAAAAAATTCGTCGTTTTTATGCTGTTTACGCGTTAAAACGCAGATTAAACTCAAAACGTGCTGTTTTGCTAAAATAAGCATTTCAAGCATTTTAATCTTAAACGTCAAATGCGCAATATTAATAAAACGAATAATAAAAATTTCGTCGTTTTATGCTGTTTTACGCGTTAAAACGCTGATTAAAGCTCAAACGTTCTGTTTTGCTAAAATAAGCATTTTCAAGGCATTTTAGACGTAAATCGTTCAAAAGACGCAATTTTCCCAAAAACGAATAATAAAAATTCGTCGTTTTATGCTTTTTTACGCGTTAAACGCAGATTAAAGCTCAAAACGTCTGTTTTGCTAAAAAAAAGCATTTTCAAGCATTTTAGATCGTTGAAATCGTTCAAATAGAAGCAATATTAATAAAAACGAATAATAAAAAATTCGTCTTTTTTATGCTGTTTTCCGTTAAAACGCAGATTGCTAAAAACCTTTTTGCTAAAATTAGCATTTTCAAGATTTAGACCGTTGAAATCGTTCAAATAGACGCAAATAAAAAAAAACGAATAATAAAATTTCGTCGTTTTTATGCTTGTTTACGCGTTAAAACGCAGAATAAAATCAAAACGTGCTGTTTTGTTTAAAATAAGCATTTTCAAGCATTTTAGATCGTTGAAATCGTTCAAATAGAACAATATTATAAAAACGAATAAAAAAAAATTCGTCGTTTTTTTTAGCTGTTTACGTTAAAACGCAGATTAAACCCAAAACGGGCCTTTTTTTTTACAAATAAGCATTTCAAGCATTTTAGATCGTTGAAATCGTTCAATAGAAGCAATATTATTAAAACCAATAATAAAAATTCGTCGTTTTTATGCTGTTTTGCGTTAAAACGCAGATTAAACTCAAAACGTGCTGTTTTGCTAAAATTAGCATTTTCAAGCTTTTTAGATCGATGAAATCGTTCAATAGACGCAATAAAAAAAAAAACGAATAAAAAAAATTTCGTCGTTTTTATGCTGTTTTAGCGTTAAAACGCGAAAAAAGCTCAAAACGTGCTGTTTTGCTAAAATAAGCATTTTCAAGCATTTTAGATCGTTGAAATCGTTCAAATAGAAGCAATATTAAAAAAACGAATAATAAAAAAATTCGTCGTTTTATGCTGTTTTACGCGTTAAACGCAGATTAAAGCTCAAAACGTCTGTTTGCTAAAATAAGCATTTTCAAGCATTTTAGATCGTTGAAATCGTTCAAATAGCGCAATTAAAAAAAACGAATAAAAAAAAATTCGTCGTTTTATGCTGTTTTACGCGTTAAAACGCAGATTAAAACTCAAAAGCTGTTTTGCTAAAATAAGCATTTTCAAGCATTTTAGATCGCTAAAATCGTTCAAATAGAAGCAATATTAATAAAACAAATAATAAAAATTCGTTGTTTTATGCTGTTTTACGCGTTAAAACGCAAAATTAAACTCAAAAGGGCTGTTTTGCTAAAATAAGCATTTTCAAGCATTTTAGATCGTTGAAATCGTTCAAATAGACGCAATATTAAAAAAAAACGAATAATAAAATTAGGTCGTTTTTATGCTTTTTTACGCGTTAAAACGCAGAATAAAGCTCAAACTGCTGTTTTGCTAAAATAAGCATTTTCAAGCATTTTAGATCGTTGAAATCGTTCAAATAAAAGCAATATTAATAAAAACAGTAATAAAAAATTCGTCGTTTTATGCTGTTTTACGCGTTAAAACGCAGATTAAAGCTCAAAAGGGCTGTTTGCTAAAATAAGCATTTTCAAGCATTTTGATCGTTGAAATCGTTCAAAGACGCAATATTAATAAAACGAATAATAAAAAAATTCGTCGTTTTATGTTTTTTTACGCTTTAAAAACGCAGATTAAAGCTAAAAACGTGCTGTTTTGCTAAAAAAACCAAGCTTTTTAGATCGTTGAAATCGTTCAAATAACGCAATATTAAAAAAAAACGAATAATAAAAATTTCGTCTTTTTTATGCTGTTTTACGCTTTAAAAACGCAGTTTTGCTCAAAACGTGCTTTTTTGCAAAAATAAGCATTTTCAAGCATTTTAGATCGTTGAAATGTTTAAAAGCGCAAATTAAAAAAAACGAATAAAAAAAAATTGTGTTTTATGCTGTTTTACGCTTTAAAAAACGAATTAAAGCTCAAAACGTGCTTTTTTGCAAAAAACTTTTTCAAGCATTTTAGATCCGAAATCGTTCAAATAGAAGCAATATTAATAAAAACAAAAAAAAATTGTCTTTTTTATGTGTTTTACGCTTTAAAAACGCAGATTAAAGCTCAAACGTGCTGTTTTGCTAAAATAAGATTTTCAAGCATTCCAGATCGTTGAAATCGTTCAAATAGAAGCAATTAAAAAAAAACAATAAAAAAAATTTCGTCTTTTTTATGTTTTTTACGCAAACGCAGATTCTCAAAAGGGCTGTTTGTAAAAAAGCATTTTCAACATTTTGATCGTTGAAATCGTTCAAATAAGCAATATTAATAAAAACGAATAATAAAAATTTCGTCGTTTTATGCTGTTTTACGCGTTAAAACGCAGATTAAAGCTCAAAAGGGCTTTTTTTAAAATAAGCATTTTAAACATTTTAGATCGTTGAAATCGTTTAAATAGACGAAAATTTAATAAAAACAAATAAAAAAATTCGTCGTTTTATGCTGTTTTCGCGTTAAAACGAGATTAAAGCTAAAAACGTGCTGTTTTGCTAAAATAAGCATTTTCAAGCATTTTAGATAGTTGAAACGTTCAAATAGGCGCAATATTAATAAAAACGAATAATAAAAATTTCGTCGTTTTATGTTGTTTTACGCGTTAAAACGCAGATTAAAGCTAAAAACTGCTGTTTTGCTAAAATAACATTTCAAGCTTTTTTTGGATCGTTAAAACGTTCAAAAGACGCAATATTAAAAAAAACGAATAATAAAAACCCGTTTTTATGTGTTTTACGCGTTAAAACGCAGATTAAAGCTCAAAACGTGCTGTTTTGCTAAAATAAGATTTTCAAGCATTTTAGATCGTTAAAACGTCCAAATAAACAATATTAATAAAAATCGAATAATAAAAAATCGTCTTTTTTTATGCTTTTTTACGCGTTAAACGCAGATTAAACTCAAAACGTGCTGTTTTGCTAAAAAAACATTTTCAAGTTTTAGATCGTTGAAATCGTTCAAATGGAAAATTTAAAAAAAACAAATAATAAAAATTCGTCGTTTTATGCTGTTTTAGGGGTTAAAACGCAGATTAAAGCTAAAAACGTGCTGTTTTGCAAAAATAAGAAAAGTTTTTTAGATAGTTGAAATCGTTCAAAAGGCGCAATATTAATAAAAACAATAAAAAAAAATTTCGTCGTTTTATTTTTTTTACGCTTAAAACCCAGATTAAAGCTCAAAACGTGCTTTTTGCTAAAATAAGCATTTTCAAGCATTTTAGACGTTGAAATCTTTCAAATGCCAATATTAATAAAAACGAATAATAAAACGTCTTTTTTAGCGTTTTACGCGTTAAAAGAGATTAAAGCTCAAATGCGTTTTGCTAAAAAAAGCATTTTCGCATTTTAGATCGTTAAAACCGCCCGAAGCAAATAAAAATCAAAAAAAAAAAATCGTCGTTTTATGTGTTTTACGCGTTAAAACGCAGTTTAAAAACTAAAAACGTGCGTTTTGCAAAAAATAAGCATTTTCAAGCATTTTAGATAGTTGGAAATCGTTCAAATAGGCGCAATATTAAAAAAAAACGAATAATTTTTCGTTTTTTATGCTTTTTTGCGTTAAAACGCAGATTCTAAAAACGTGCTTTTTTGCTAAAATAAGCATTTTCAAGCATTTTAGATCGTTGAAATAGTTCAAATAGAACAATTTTTTTAAAAAAAAACAATAATAAAAATTCTTTTTTTTATGCTGTTTTACGCGTTAAAACCGATTAAAGCTAAAAAACGTGCTTTTTTTCAAAATAAGCATTTTCAAGCTTTTTTAGATCGTTGAAATTTCAAATAGAAGCAATATTAATAAAAACGAATAATAAAAATTCGTCGTTTTATGCTGTTTTACGCTTTAAAAAACCGAATAAAGCTCAAAACGTGCTGTTTTGTTTAAAATAAGCATTTTCAAGCATTTTAGATCGTTGAAATCGTTCAAATAGAAGCAAAATTTTAAAAAAACGAATAACAAAAAAATCTGTCGTTTTACTTTTTTACGTTAAAACGCAGAATAAAGCTCAAAACGTGTTTTTAAAATAACATTTTCAAGAAGATCGGGGAAATGTTCAAAAAAACAATATTAATAAAAACGAAAAAAAAAATTCGTCTTTTTATGTGTTTTACGCGTTAAAACGCAGATTAAAGCTAAAAACGTGCTGTTTTGCTAAAAACATTTTCAAGCTTTTTTAATCGTTGAAATCGTTCAAATAGACGCTATTAAAAAAAAACAAATAATAAAAATTGTCGTTTTTGCTTTTTTACGCGTTAAAACGCGTTTAAAAACTAAAAACGTGCTGTTTTGCTAAAATAAGATTTTGCTTTTTTAAAAAAAAATTTTAAATTTTTTTTTTTTTTAAACGTTAAAAGAAAAATTAAAAAAAAAAAAAAATTTCCCTTTTTTAGCTTTTTAGCCGTTAAACGCATTAAACCAAAATTTTTTCAAAAAAAAAATTTTTTAAGCTTTTTAGCGTTAAACGTTAAATAAAGCTTTTAAAAAAAAAAAAAAAAAAAAATTGTCTTTTTTATCTTTTTTATTAAACAATTAAAAAAAAAGGGTTTTTTAAAATGCTTTTAACTTTTAGCGTTAAACGTTAAAAAAAACCTTTTAAAAAAAAAAAAAAAAATTTTCTTTTTTACTTTTTTACGCGAAAAAAAAAAAATAAAATGCTTTTTTTTAAAAAGCTTTTAAGTTTTTAGAGTTAAACAAAAAAAAGGCTTTAAAAAAATTTTCGTTTTTAGTTTTTCTTTTAAAACCAATAAAACCCCTGCTGTTTTTAAAAAAAAAATTTTAAAGTTTTTTGTTAAATTTTCCGAAATTTAAAAAAACGAATTAAAAATTTTTTTTGCTTTTTATTAAAAACGATTTAAAGCTAAAATGTTTTTTTGCTAAAAAAGCTTTTAAGTTTTTAACGTTGTTTTTTTAAATAAGAAATTTTAAAAAAAAATAAAAATTTCGTCTTTTAGGTTTTTAAAAAAATTGTCAAAGGCTTTTTGAAAAAAAAAAGCATTTTAAAAATTTTAACTTAAATCGTTAAATGGAAAATAATAAAAAAAAAAAAAATTTTTTTTTTTTTTTTACGCAAAAATTAAAACTCAAAACGTGCTTTTTTGCTAAAAAAGCATTTTCAAGATTTTGATCGTTGAAATCGTTCAAATAGAAGCAATATTAAAAAAAACAATAATAAAAATTCGTCGTTTTTTTACTTTTTACGCGAAAAACGCAGATTAAAGTCAAAACGTGCTGTTTTGCTAAAATAAGCATTTTCAAGCATTTTAGATCGTTGAAATCGTTCAAATAGACGCAATTTAAAAAACGAATAATAAAAATTTCGTTTTTATGTGTTTTACGCGTTAAAACGCAGAATAAACTCAAAACTATGTTTTGCTAAAATAAGCATTTTCAAGCATTTTAGATCGTTGAAATGTTAAATAAAAGCAATATTAAAAAAACAATAAAAAAATCTCGTTTTATGTTTTTACGCCGTTAAAACGCAGATTAAAGCTCAAAACGGCTGTTTTGCTAAAATAAGCATTTTCAAGCATTTTAGATCGTTGGAATCGTTCAAATAGACGCAATATTAATAAAAAAGAATAATAAAATTAGTCGTTTTTATGTTTTGTTTTACGCGTTAAAACGCAGATTAAAGCTCAAAACGTGCTTTGTTTTAAAAAAGCATTTTCAAGCATTTTAGATCGTTGAAATCGTTCAAATAAAGCAATATTAATAAAAACTATATAAAAATTCGTCGTTTTATGCTGTTTTACGCGTTAAAACGCAGATTAAAGCTAAAGTGCTTTTTGCTAAAATAAGCATTTTCAAGCATTTTAGATCGTTGAAATCGTTCAAATAGACGCAATATTAATAAAAACGAATAATAAAATTCGTCGTTTTATGCTGTTTTACGCGTTAAAACGCAGATTAAAAGCTCAAAACGTGTTTTTGCTAAAATAAGCATTTTCAAGCATTTTAGATCGTTGAAATCGTTCAAATGACAATATAATAAAACGAATAATAAAAATTTCGTCGTTTTATGCTTTTTACCGTTAAAACGCAGATTAAAGCTCAAAACTTGCTGTTTTGCTAAAATAAGCATTTTCAAGCATTTTAGATCGTTAGAAATCGTTCAAATAGAAGAATATTAATAAAAACGAATAATAAAATTCGTCGTTTTTTAAAAGTTTTACGCTTTAAAAAGATTTAACTCAAAACGTGCTGTTTTGCTAAAAATAAGCATTTTCAAGCATTTTAGATCGTTTGAAATCGGTTCAAAGACGCAATATTATAAAAACGCGAATAATAAAATTTCGTGTTTTTATGCTGTTTTACGCGTTAAAACGTAGATAAACTCAAACGTTGCTTTAAAACATTTTCAAGCATTTTAGATCGTTGAAATCGTTCAAATAGAAGCAATATTAAAAAACCAATAATAAAATTTTTTAGCTTTTTACGCGTTAAAACGCAGATTAAAGCTCAAAACGTGCTGTTTTTGTAAAATAAGCATTTTCAAGCATTTTAGATCGTTGAAATCGTTCAAATAGCATAATAATAAAAACGATAATAAAAAATCTCTTTTATCTGTTTTACGCGTTAAACCCCAGATTAAAACTCAAAACGTGCTGTTTTTGCTAAAATTAGCATTTTCAAGCATTTTAGATCTTAAATCGTTCAAATAGAAGCTATTAATAAAACGAATAAAAAAAATTGTATTTTTGGTTTTTAGCTTAAAACGCGTTTTTAAAAGGCTTTTTAAAAAAGCATTTTAAGTTTTTAATCGTTAAATCGTTAAAAACGAATAAAAAAAAAATTTTTTTTATGCTGTTTTACGCTTTAAAAACCCAAAAGTAAAACC
>NW_027048110.1:0-10971 GCF_025399875.1 Dalotia coriaria | reverse complement strand
TTAGATCGTTGAAATCGTTCAAATAGAAGCAATATTAATAAAAACGAATAATAAAAATTCGTCGTTTTATGCTGTTTTACGCGTTAAAACGCAGATTAAAGCTCAAAACGTGCTGTTTATTAAAATAAGCATTTTCAAGCATTTATCGTTGAAATCGTTCAAACAGACGCAATAAAAATAAAAAAAAACGAATAATAAAAATTTCGTCGTTTTATGCTGTTTTACGCGTTAAAACGCAGAATAAAAGCTCAAAACGTGCTGTTTTGCTAAAAATAAGCATTTTCAAGCATTTTAGATCGTTGAAATCGTTCAAATAGACGCAATATTAATTAAAACGAATAATAAAAAATTTCGTCGTTTTATGCTGTTTTACGCGTTAAAATGGCATTAAAGCTCAAAAACGTGCTGTTTTGCTAAAATAAGCATTTTCAAGCATTTAGATCGTTGAAATCGTTCAAATAGTATAAATATTAATAAAAACGAATAATAAAATTCGTCGTTTTATGCTGTTTTACGCGTTAAACGCAGATTAAAGCTCAAACGTGCTGTTTTGCTAAAATAAGCATTTTCAAGCATTTTGATCGCTGAAATCGTTCAAATAGAAGTAATATTAATAAAAACGAATAATGTAAATTCGTCGTTTTATGCTGTTTACGCGTTAAAACGCAGATTAAAGCTCAAAACGTGCTGTTTTGCTAAAATAAGCATTTTAAAGCATTTTAGATCGCTGGAACCGTTCAAATGGACGCAATATTAACAAAAAAACGAATAATAAAATTTCTGTCGTTTTTATGCTGTTTTACGCGTTAAAACGCAGATTAAAAGTCAAAACGTGCTGTTTTACAAAATAAGATTTTCGCCATTTTGTGATCGCTGAAATCGTTCAACAGACGCACAAAATAAAAACGAATAATAAATAAATTTCGTCGTTTTATGCTGTTTTACCTGTTAAATCGCAGAATAAAAGCTCAAAACGTGCTGTTTTGCTAAAATAAGCATTTTCAAGCATTTTTGATCGTTGAAATCGTTCAAATAGACGCAATATTAATAAAAAAACGAATAATAAAATTTCGTCGTTTTATGCTGTTTACGCGTTAAACGCAGATTAAAAGCTCAAACGTGCTGTTTTGCTAAAATAAGCATTTTCAAGCATTTTAGATCGTTGAAATCGTTCAAATAGAAGCAATATTAATAAAACGAATAATAAAAATTCGTCGTTTTTAGAGCAAAGCTGTTTTACGTTAAAACGCAGATTAAAAGCTCAAAACGCTGTTTTGCTAAAATAAGCATTTTCAAGCATTTTAGATCGTTGAAATCGTTCAACAGACGCAATAAAAATAAAAACCGAATAAAATTTCGTCGTTTTGTTGCTTACGTTAAAACGCAGAATAAAGCTTAAACGTGCTGTTTTGCTAAAATAAGCATTTCAAGCATTTTGACCGTTGAAATCGTTCAACAGACGTAATATTTAACAAAAACGAATAATAAAATTCCCTGTCGTTTTATGTTGTTTTACGCGTTAAAACGCAGATTAAAGCTCAAAACGCTGTTTTGCTAAAATAAGCATTTTCAAAGCATTTTTAGATCGTTGAAATCGTTCAAATAGAAGCTAACATTAATAAAAACGAATAATAAAAAATTCGTCGCTTTTGTGTTGTTTACGCGTTAAAACGCAGATTAAAGCTCAAAACGTGCTGTTTTGCTAAAATAAGCATTTTCAAGCATTTTAGATCGCTGCTGGAAATCGTTCAAATAGACGCAATAAAAAATAAAACGAATAATAAAATTTCGTCGTTTATGCTGTTTTACGCGTTAAACGCAGAATAAAGCTCAAACGTGCTGTTTTGCTAAAATAAGCATTTTCAAGCATTTTAGATCGTTGAAATCGTTCAAATAGACGAATATTAATAAAAACGAATAATAAAAATTTCGTCGTTTTATGCTGTTTTACGTTAAAAAACGCTGATTAAAAGCTCAAACGTGCTGTTTTGCCAAAATAAGCATTTTCAAGCATTTTAGATCGTTGAACCGTTCAAAATAGAAGCAAAATTAATAAAAACAAATAATAAAAAATTCGTCGTTTTATGTTGTTTTACGCGTTAAACGCAGATTAAAAGCTAAAAACGTGCTGTTTTGCTAAAATAAGCATTTTCAAGCATTTTAGATCGTTGAAATCGTTCAAATAGACGCAATATTAATAAAAACGAATAAAAATTCGTCGTTTTATGCTGTTTACGCGTTAAACCGACAAAGCTCAAAACGTGCTGTTTTGCTAAATTAAGCATTTTCAAGCATTTTAGATCGTTGAAATCAACCAAATAGAAAGGCTAATAAAAATCGAATAATAAAAAAATTGTCGTTTTTATGTTATTTACGCAAACGCAGATTAAAGCTCGCCAAACGTGCTGTTTGCTAAAAATAAGCATTTTCAAGCATTTTAGATCGTTGAAATCGTTCAAATAGAAGCAATATTAATAAAACGAATACTGCAATTCAGTCGCTTCGGCGTTGCTTTACGCGTTAAACGCAGATTGCTCAAACGTGCTGTTTTGCTAAAATAAGCATTTTCAAGCATTTTATCGTTGAAATCGTTCAAATGGACGCAATATTAATATAAAACGAATAATAAAATTTCGTCGTTTTATGTTGTTTTACAAGCTAAAACGCAGATTAAAGCTCAAAACGTGCTGTTTTGTTAAAATTAAGCATTTTCAGCATTTAGATCGTTGAAATCGTTCAAATAGACGCAATAAAAATAAAAACGAATAATAAAATTTCGTCGTTTTTATGCTGTTATACGCGTTAAAAACGCAGAATAAAGTCAAAACGCTGTTTTATTAAAATAAGACATTTTCAAGCATTTTAGATCGTTGGAAATCGTTCAAATAGGACGCAATATTAATAAAAACGAATAATAAAAATTTCGTCGTTTTATGCTGTTTTACGTTAAACGCAGATTAAAGCTCAAAACGTGCTGTTTTGCTAAAATAAGCATTCTCAAGCATTTTAGACGAAACCGTTCAAATAGAAGCTTTCAAAATTAATAAAACAATAATAAAAATCTGTCGTTTTTATGCTGTTTTAGGCGTTAAACGCAGATTAAAAGCTCAAACGTGCTGTTTTCATAAAAATAAGCATTTTCAAGCATTTTAGATCGTTGAAATCGTCTAAATAGGAAGCAATATTAATAAAAATCGAATAATAAAAAATTGTCGTTTTATGTTGTTTTACGCGTTAAACGCAGATTAAAGCTCTCAAAACGTGCTGTTTTACAAAATAAGCATTTTCAAGCATTTTAGATCGTTGAAATCGTTCAAATAGAAGCAATATTAATAAAAACAACAATAAAAATTCGTCGTTTTATATGTTTTACGCGTTAAAAACGCAGATTAGCGCTCAAAACGTGCTGTTTTACAAAATAAGCACTTTCAAGCATTTTAGACGTTAAAATCGCCCAAAGAGAAGCAAATATTAATAAAAAAACGAATAATAAAAATTCGTCGTTTTTATGCTGTTTTACGCGTTAAACGCAGATTAAAGCTCAAACGTGCTGTTTTATAAAATAAGCATTTTCAAGCATTTTAGATCATTGAAATCGTTCAAATAGATGCAATAAAAAATAAAACGAATAAAAATTTTGTCGTTTTGCGCTGTTTTACGCGTTAAAACGCAGAATAAAGCTCAAACGCTGTTTTGCTAAAATAAGCATTTTCGCCATTTTAGATCGCTGAAATCGTTCAAATAGACGCAATATTAATAAAAACGAATAATAAAAAATTCGTCGTTTTTCGTTTTACGCGTTAAAACGCGATTAAGCTCAAAACGTGCTGTTTTGCTAAAATAAGCATTTTCAAGCATTTTAGATCGTTGAAATCGTTCAAATAGACAATATTAATAAAAAACGAATAATAAAAAAATTCGTCGTTTATATGCTGTTTTACGCGTTAAACGCGGTGATTAAAGTGCTCAAAACGCTGTTTTGCTAAAATAAGCATTTTCGCCATTTAGATCGTTGAACCGTTCAAATAGACGCAATATTAATAAAAACGAATAAAATTTCGTCGTTTTATGCTGTTTTACGCGTTAAAACGCAGATTAAAAGCTCAAACGCTGTTTTGCTAAAATAATCATTTTCAAGCATTTTAGATCGTTGGAAATCGTTCAAATAGAAGCAATATTAATAAAACGAATAATAAAATTTTGTCGTTTTTATGCTGTTTTACGCGTTAAACGGCAGAATAAAACTCAAAACGTGCTGTTTTGCTAAAATAAGCATTTTCAAGAGCATTTTAGATCGTTGAAATCGTTCAAATAGACGCAATATTAATAAAACGAATAATAAAAAATCTGTCGTTTTTATGCTGTTTTACGCGTTAAAACGCAGATTAAAGCCCAAACGTGCCGTTTCGCCGCGTAAAATGTGCTACGCGACGACGTTGAAATCGTTCAAATACGCAATATTAATAAAAACTAAACAACAGTACCCGTCGTTTATATAAGCGTTTACGCCAAAACCCGCATTGCGCCTCAAACGCCGTTTCGCCAAAAATGCCATTTCGCATTTTAGATCGTTTAAACGTTCAACAGACGCAACATTAAATAAAAAACGAATAACAAAAATTCCCGTCGTTTTTATGCCGCCTACGCGTTAAAACGCAGATGTTCTAAAACGTGCTTCGTTTTGCTAAAAATAATCATTTCAAGCATTTTAGATCGCTGAAACGTCTCAAATGAAGTAATATTAACAAAACGAATAATAAAAAATTGTCGTTTTATGCCGCCTTTGGCGCGCAAACGGTGATTAAAGCTCAAAACGTGCTGTTTTGCTGTGTCAGCATTTTCAAGCATTTTAGATCGTTGAAATCGTTCAACAGACGCAATATTAATGAAAAACAAATAATAAAAATTTCGTCGTTTTATGCCGGTTTTACGCGTTAAACGCAGATTAAAGCTCAAAACGCGCTGTTTTGGCGCACAAGAATCTTCAAGCATTTTAGATCGTTAGTTAAAATCGTTCAAATAGAAGCACATAATAAAACGAATAATAAAAAAATCGTTTTATGCTTAGTTTTACGCGTTAAAACGCGATTAAAGCTCAAACGTGCTGCTCTTTGCTAAAATAAGCATTTTCAAGAATTTTAGACTTCACGAAACGTCAACAGACGCAATAAAATATAAAACGAATAATAAAAATTTTGTCGTTTTTATGCTGTTTTACGCGTTGTTCCAGAATTGCGCCCGCAAAACGTGCTGTTTTGCTAAAATAAGCATTTTCAAGCATTTTAGATCGTTGAATCGTTCGACGCACATACCAAAAAACGAATAATAAAAATTGCCGTTTTATGCTGTTTTACGCGTTAAACGCAGATTAAAAGCTCAAAACGTGCTGTTTTGCTAAAATAAAGACGCCGCCACGACGTTGAAATCGTTCAAATAGACGCAATATTAATAAAACGAATAATAAAAAATTCGTCGTTTATATGCTGTTTTACGCGTTAAAACGCAGATTAAAGCTCAAAACGCTGTTTGATAAAATAAGCATTTTCAAGCATTTTAGACGCTGAAATCGTTCAAATAGACGCAATATTAATAAAAAAACGAATAACAAAAATTTCCTGTCGTTTTATGCTGTTTTACGCGTTAAAACGCAGATTAAAGCTCAAACGTGCTGTTTTGCTAAAATAAGCTTTTTTCAAGAATTTTAGATTCCGGAAACTTTCAAAAGACGCAATAAAATATAAAACGAATAAAAAAAATTTTGTCTTTTTTTGCTGTTTTACGCTTTTTCCAAAATTTCCCCCCAAAACGTGCTGTTTTGCAAAAAAAGCATTTTAAAGCTTTTTTAGATCGTTAAAACCCGTTTCGACGCAATAAAAAAAACGAATAATAAAAATTGCCTTTTTTATGCTGTTTTACGCTTTAAAAACGCAGTTTAAAAAGCTCAAAACGTGCTGTTTTGCAAAAAAAAGAGGGCCCCCAAGACGTTGAAATCGTTCCAAATGACGCAATATTAAAAAAGGGAATAAAAAAAAATTCGTCTTTTTAAAATCTTTTTACGCTTTAAAAAGCAGATTAAAGCTCAAAAGGGCTTTTTTGAAAAATAAGCATTTTAAAAGCTTTTTTAGACGTTGAAATCGTTCAAATGGGCAATTTTAAATTAAAAAAAAATAAAAAAAATTTTCCCGTCTTTTTTATGCTGTTTTACGCGTTAAAACGCAGATTAAAGCTAAAAACGTGCTGTTTTGCTAAAATAATCATTTTCAAAAATTTTTAGATCGTTGAAACCCTTAAATAGAAGCAATATTAAAAAAAAACGAATAAAAAAAAATTCGCCCTTTTTTTAAAAGCTTTTTTTACGCGTTAAAACGCAGATTAAAGCTCAAAACGTGCTGTTTTGCTAAAATAAGCTTTTTTCAAGCTTTTTCCGTTGAAATCGTTCAAATAGACGCAATATTAAAAAAAAACGAATAAAAAAAATTGTCGTTTTATGTTTTTTTACGCTTTAAAAAAACGCAGTTTAAAAACTAAAAAGGGTTTTTTTTTAAATACCGTTTTTTTAAAGCTTTTTAGACGTTTGAAAACCAAATGGGCGAAAAAAATAAAACGAATAAAAAAAATTTCGTCGTTTTTATGCTGTTTTACGCGTTAAAACGGCAGAGTAAAGCTCAAAACGTGCTGTTTTGCTAAAAATAAGCATTTTCAAGCATTTTAGATCGTTGAAATCGTTCAAATAGAAGCTAAATATTAATAAAAACGAATAATGTACCCGTCGTTTTATGTTGTTTTACGCGTTAAAACGCAAATTAAAAGCTCAAACGTGCTGTTTTGCTAAAATAAGCATTTTCAAGCATTTTAGATCGCTGAAATCGTTCAACAGACGCAATATTAATAAAAACGAATAATAAAAAAATTCGTCGTTTTATGTTGTTTACCGCGCAAACGCAGATTAAAGCTCAAAACGTGCTGTTTTGCTAAAATAAGCATTTTCAAGCATTTTAGATCGTTGAAATCGTTCAAATAGAAGCAATTATTAATAAAACGAATAATAAAAATCTGTCGTTTTATACAGCGTTAAACGCAGATTAAAAGCTCAAACGTGCTGTTTTGCTAAAATAAGCATTTTCAAGCATTTTAGATCGTTAAACCGTTCAAATAGACGCAAATTATTAATAAAAACGAATAATAAAAATTCCCGTCGTTTTATGTTATTTTACGCGTTAAACGCAGAATAAAGCTCAAAACGTGCTGTTTTGCTCAAATAAGCATTTTCAAGCATTTTAGATCGCTGAAATCGTTCAAATAGAAGCAAATATTAATAAAAACAGCCAATAGAAAACCGTCGTTTTATGCTGTTTTACGCGTTAAAACGCAGATTAAAGCCCGTATGGGCTGTTTTTGCTAAAAATGCTGTACTTTCAAGCATTTTAGATCGTTGAAATCGTTCGCTAAATAGACGCAATATTAATAAAAACGAATAATAAAAATTCGTCGTTTTTATAAGCGTTTTTACGTTAAAACGCAGATTAAAGCTCAAACGTGCTGTTTTGCTAAAATAAGCATTTTCAAGTACGATCGTTGAAATCGTTCAAATAGAAGTAATATTAATAAAAAACGAATAATAAAAAAATCTTTCGTCGTTTTATGTTGTTTTACGCGTTAAACGCAGATTAAAGCTCAAAATGCGCTGTTTTACTAAAATAAGCATTTTCAAGCATTTTAGATCGCTGAAATCGTCTTCAAATAGAAGCACATTAATGTTCAGCAATGCACGTCGTTTTTATGTTGTTTAGCGCGTTAAAAACGCAGATTAAAGCTCAAACGTGCTGTTTGCTAAAAAGTACTTTCAAGCATTTTAGATCGTTGAAATCGCTAAATGGACGCAATATTAATAAAAACGAATAATAAAAATTTCGTCGTTTTATGCTGTTTTACGAGTTAAGACGCAGATTTCGTGCTCAAACGTGCTGTTTTGCTAAAATAAGCATTTTCAAGACGATCGTTGAAATCGTTCAAATAGAAGCAATTAATAAAAACGAATAATAAAAATCTGTCGTTTTTATAAGCTGTTTTACGCGTTAAACGCAGATTAAAGCTCAAAACGTGCTGTTTTGCTAAAATTAGCATTTTCAAGCATTTTAGATCGTTGAAATCGTTCAACAGACGCAATAAAAATAAAAACGAATAATGTACCTTCTGTCGTTTTATGCTGTTTTACGCGTTAAACGCAGAATAAAGCTCAAAACGTGCTGTTTTGCTAAAATAAGCATTTTCAAGCATTTTAGATCGTTGAAATTGTTCAAATAGAAGCAATATTAATAAAAAAAACGAATATCAAAAATTCGTCGTTTTATGTTGTTTACGCGTCAAAACGCAGATTAAAGCTCAAAACGTTGTTTTGCTAAAATAAGCATTTTCGCCATTTTAGATCAAGTTGAAATCGTTCAAATAGACGCACATTAATAAAAACGAATAATAAAAATTCGTCGTTTTATGCTGTTTTACGCGTTAAAAACGCAGATTAAAGCTCAAAACGTGCTGTTTTGCTAAAATAAGCATTTTCTGCTATATTTTAGATCGTTGAAATCGTTCAAATAGAAGCAATATTAATAAAAACGAATAATAAAAATTCGTCGTTTTATGCTGTTTTACGTTCAAACGCAGATTAAAGCTCAAAACGTGCTGTTTTGCTAAAATAAGCATTTTCAAGCATTTAGATCGTTGAAATCGTTCAAATAGACGCAATATTAATAAAAAAACGAACAATAAAATTAGGTCGTTTTATGCTGTTTTACGCGTTAAAAACGCAGAATAAAGCTCAAAACGTGCTGTTTTGCTAAATAAGCATTTTCAAGCATTTTAGATCGTTGAAATCGTTCAAATAGCCAATATTAATAAAACGAATAATAAAAATTCGTCGTTTTATGCTGTTTTTACGCGTTAAACGCAGATTAAAGCTCAAAAAGGGCTGTTTTGCTAAAAATAAGCATTTTCAAGATTTTAGATCGTTGACCGTTCAAATGGACGCAATATTAATAAAACGAATAATGTACTTCGTCGTTTTATGTTGCCTACGCGCTGTTCCGCAGATTAAAAGCTCAAACGTGCTGTTTTGCTGGGTAAATAAGCATTTTCAAGCATTTTAGATCGTTGAAATCTTTCAAATAGAAGCAATATTAATTAAAACGAATAATAAAAAATTCGTCGTTTTATGCTGTTTTACGCGTTAAAACGCAGATTAAAGCTCAAAACGCTGTTTTGCTAAAATAAGCATTTTCAAGCATTTTAGATCGTTGACCGTTCAAATAGACGCATTAAAAAATAAAAACGAATAATAAAAATTTCGTCGTTTTTATAAGCGTTTACGCGTTAAAACGCAGAATAAAAGTCTTAAATGTGCTGTTTTGCTAAAATACTTTCAAGCATTTTATCGTTGAAATCGTTCAAATAGACGCAATATTAATAAAAACGAATAATAAAATTTCGTCGTTTTATGCTGTTTTACGCGTTAAAAACGCAGATTAAAGCTCAAACGTGCTGTTTTGCTAAAATAAGCATTTTCAAGCATTTTAGAATCGTTGAAATCGTTAATAGACGCAATATTAATAAAAACGAATAATAAAAATTCGTCGTTTTTAAAAATTTTCAAGCTGTATGTAAAAGCTCAAAACGATTTTTGTAAAAGCAATTAAGCATTTTAGATATTGAAATTTCATTAGAAGATATTAATAAAACGAATTAAAATAAACCTTTTCTTTTTAGCGTTAAACGTTAAAACGCTAAAATGACATTTTAAAAAAGCATTTTAAGATTGCGTTTAAACGTTAAAGCTAAAACGCAGTAAAAAAACGATAAGTTTTGATAATGATTTTAGCATTTTACCGTAAACGTTCAATAAGCAAAATGCTGTATTTGCAAAATAAGCGTTTTAAGATTTTAGAACGATTTCAAATGAAGCAATTTAATAAAACGAATAATAAAAATTTTCGTTTTAGCATTTTAGGTAAAAGCAAATAAACTCAAGGCTTTTTAGCTAAAAAAGATTTTCAAATTTTAGATCGTTGATTTCTAAAAGATTCAATAAAATAAAGAATAAAAAAATTTCTCGTTTTATATGATTTACGTTAAAACGCAAATAAGTCAAAGTGTTTTTGCTAAAAAAGCATTTTCAAGCTTTTGATCTTTGAAATTCAAATAAGCAAATATTAAAAAAACATTAATAAAAAATTTACATTTTAAGTGTTTTAGCGTTAAAACGCGATTAAAGTAAAAAGCGATTTCAAAATAGTTTTAAGCATTTTAGCATTAAATCGAAATTCAAATAAAGCATATTAATAAAAAACGAATAATAAACAATTTTTATGCTGTTTTACGCTTAAAACGCATTAAACAAACGTGTTTTCTAAAATAGCATTTTCAAGCATTTTGATCGTTGAAATCTTAAAAGACGCAAATTAATAAAAACGAATAATAAAAATTCGTCGTTTTATTGTTTTCGCGTTAAAACGAATTAAAGCTCAAAACGTGCTGTTTTGCTAAATAAGCATTTTCAACATTTTAATCGTTGAAACTTCAAATGGACGAATTAATAAAAACGAATAATAAAATTTTGTTTTATGTGTTTTACGCGTTAAAACGCAGATTAAAGCTCAAAACGTGCTGTTTTGCTAAAATAAGCATTTTCAAGCATTTTAGATGGTTGAAATCGTTCAAAAGCGTATAAAAATAAAAACGAATAATAAAAATTTCGTCGTTTTTATGCTGTTTTACGCGTTAAAACGCAGAAAAAGCCCAAATGTGCTGTTTTGCTAAAACAAGCATTTTCAAGCATTTTAACGTTGAAAGTTCAAATGCGCATTATAAAAAACGAATAATAAAATTCGTTTTACGTTTTACAGCGAATAAATAAAACCAATAAAGCTTCATAATTTTAATTAACGCTGAAACAATGTGCTTTGCTAAATAAATAAAAAT
>NW_027048109.1:0-10978 GCF_025399875.1 Dalotia coriaria | reverse complement strand
AATTTTTATTTTTAAAAAATTTTAGCCTTCTTTTAAGGGTTCACTAAAACAAAAATTTTTATTTTTTAAAAAGGCTTTTTTTGAACTTTAACGTTAAAAAAGGGCGAAAATTTAAGCAAAAACGGGTTTTATTTTTAATATTTTATCTAAAACGATAAAACGCAAAATTTTTAATTTTTCTTTTTTAAAAAGCTTATTTGAGCTTTCCGTTAAAAGGAAAACCTTAAGCAAAACGCAGTTTTTTTTTAATTGCTTTAGGGTAAAAACACAAAACGGTTTTTTTTATTATTTTTTAAAACCTTTTTTAAACTTTTCACATCTAAAAAAAAAAAATTATTTTAAAAAGACTTTATTTAATTGCGTTTTAGCGTAAAACACAAAACCAAAAACGTTTTTTTAAATTTTTGCTTTTTTAACGTTTAAACACAAAAGCAAAAATTTATTTTAAAAAAGCAAATTTTTGATTTTAATCTTTTTTAAGGAAAAAAATAAAACGACGTTTTTTTATTCTTTTTTTAAAATTTTTTTTAAACGTTTTAACGACAAAATTTAAAAATGTTTTTTTAGAAAAAGCCTTTTGAGTTTAACCTTTTAAAAAGCTAAAAAACATAAAAACGAAATTTTTTTACTTTTTTTTAAATTTTGCGTTTTTTTAACATTTCCCGTTAAAAATCTTGAAAATTTATTTTACAAAAAGCTTTTAGCAACGCGTTTTAAGCAAAAAACGCTTTAAAACGCAAAATTTTTTTACGTTTTTTTTAAATATTGTTCTTTTAAATTTTCCTTTAAAAAAGTTAAAATTTTATTTTGAAAAACCCCTTTTAGCAACCCCGTTTTAAGTAAAATTTTTTAAAAACGCGAAAATTTTTTTTTATTTTTTTTATTTGCTTTAAAACAATTAAATTTTAAAATGCTTATTTTAAAAAACAGCACTTTTTTTGAGTTTTTAATCTGCTTTTTAACGCGTAAAACGCATAAAACGACGAATTTTTATTATTTTTTTTTTTATTAATATTCTTCTATTTGAACGATTTAACATCTAAAATGCTTGAAAATCTTATTTAGCAAAACAGCACTTTTTGAGCTTTATTCTCTTTTTAAACGCGTAAAACACAAAAAAAACGACAAAATTTTTTTTATTTTTTTATTAATATTGCTTCTATTTGAACGATTTCAACGATCTAAAAGCGAAAATGCTTTTTTTAGCAAAACAGCCGTTTTGAGTTTTTAATCACTTTTTTACGCGTAAAAAAACATAAAACGAAAAAATTTTTTATTATTCGTTTTTATTAATATTGCTTTTTTGACGATTTCACGATCTAAAAGCTTGAAAATGCTTTTTTAAAAACAGCCGTTTTTGAGCTTTAATCGCGTTTTAAACGCGAAAAACCAAAACACAAAATTTTTTTTTTCTTTTTTTAATATTCTTCTTTTTAAACATTTAAACGATCAAAAAAATTTGAAAATTTTTTTGAAAACACCCTTTTTGAGCTTTTAATCTGCGTTTTAACGCGTAAAACGAAAAACGAGGGGAAATTTTTTTTTTTTTTTTTTTTTTGCCCATTTAACATTTTAAATAAAATGCTTAAAATTTTTTTAGCAAAACGAAGTTTTGAGCTTTAATTTCCTTTTTAAGCGTAAAACTAAAACGGAAATTTTTTTATTTTTTTTTAAATATTTGCTTTATTTAACGATTTAAGCAAAATGTTAAAAAGTTTTTTAAAAACCCCGTTTTTTTAACGCTTTTAACTAAAACAAAAAGGGCAAATTTTTTTTATTTTTTTAAAAATTTTTCCTTTTTAAATTTTTTAAATCAAATTTGAAAAGCTTTTTTTAGCAAAACCCCGTTTTATTTTTTAACGTTTTAAGGGAAAAAAAAAAAAGGGTTTTTATTATTCGTTTTTAAATTTGCTTCTAAAAGTTTGAAAAATGTTTAAAATTTTTAAACAAAAAAAATTTTTAAAGTTTTTAACGCTTTAACCCAAAACATAAAACGCGATTTTTTTATTTTTTTTTATTTATTGGCATTTAACGTTTAAATCAAAAATGCTTAAAATGCAAGAAAAACGGTTTTGAGTTTTTAATCTGCTTTTTAAAGCGAAAAACATAAAACGACGAATTTTTATTATTTTTTTTTAATATTGCGCCCTTTGAACATTTCAACGATCTAAAATGCTTGAAAATGCTTATTTTAGAAAAACAGCACTTTTTGAGCTTTATTCTGCGTTTTACGCGTAAAACAGCATAAAACGACGAAATTTTTATTATTCGTTTTATTTTTTGCGTCATTTAAAACGTTTAAACGATCAAAAATGCGAAAATGCTTATTTTAGCAAAACACCCTTTTTGAGGTTTTTAAATCTGCAGCGAAAAAACGCAAAGAGTTTTTATTATTCGTTTTTATTAATATTGCTTCTATTTGAACGATTTCTAAACGATCTAAAATGCTTGAAAAATGCTTATTTTAGCAAAACAGCACGTTTTGAGTTTTAATCTGCGTTTAACGCGCGTAAAACAGCATAAAACACGAATCTCTGCCATTCGTTTTATTAATATTGTTTTACCTGAAATTCCATTTCAACGATTCAAACTGCTTGAAAATGTTTCTATTTTTAGCAAAAACAGCACGTTTTGAGCTTTTATTCCCCAGTTTTTAACGGTAAAACAGCATGTGCGCATGAATTTCTATTATTCGTTTTTATTACTATTGCTTCTATTTGGAACGTGATTTCAATCGATCTAAAATGTTTGAAAATGCTTATTTTAGCAAAACAGCACGTTTTGAGCTTTAATCAGCGTTCTTAACGCGTAAAAACAGCATGTAAAAACGACGAAATTCTTTTATTATTCGTTTTTGCCAATATTGCGTCTATTTTCCTGAACGTGATTTCAACGATCTAAAATGCCTGAAAAATGCTTATTTTAGCAAAACAGCACGTTTTGAGCTTCGAACGTTGCGTTTTAACGCGTAAAAACAGCACATAAAACCACGTGAATTTTTATTATCTTTTTCGTTTTTGCTAATATTGCTTCTGGCTCGGAACGATTTCAACGATCTAAAATGCTTGAAATGCTTATTTGTAAAACAGCACGTTTTGAGTTTTAATCTGCGTTTTAACGCGTAAACAAAAGTATTACTAAAAACGACGAATTTTTATTATTCGTTTTTCATTAATATTGCTCTATTTGAACGATTTCCTAACGATCTAAAATGCTTGAAAATGCTTATTTTAGCAAAACAGCGTTTTGAGCTTTAATCTGCGTTTAACGCCTTCTTCTGCAAAACGTACGAATTTTTTATTATTTGTTTTTTATTATTGCGTTATTTGAACGATTTCAACAATCTAAAATGCTTATTTTAGCAAAACAGCACGTTTTGAGCTTTAATTCGCGCTTTAACGCGCGTAAAACAGCATAAAACGACGAATTTTATTATTCGTTTTATTACTATTGCTTCTATTTGAACGATTTCCAACGATCTAAAATGTCGCTTTTGCTTATTTTAGCTAAAACAGCACGTTTTGAGCTTTTTAATCTGCGTTTAAACGCGTAAACAACATAAAACGTGACGAATTTTTATTATTCGTTTAGCCATTATTGTTTCATTTTGAACGATTTCAAATCTGATCTAAAATGCTTGAAAATGATTATTTTGAAAACAGCATCGTTTTGAGCTTTTTAATCTTCTGTTCTGCAAATCGCAAAACAGCATAAAATGACGCAATTTCTTATTAATCTGTTTCTTATTAATATTGCTTCTATTTAAACGATTTCAACGGGATCTAAAATGTTTGAAAATTTCATTTTAGCAAACAGCAATGTTTTGAGGTTTAATCTGCGTTTTAACGCGTAAAAACAGCATAAAAACGACGAAATTTTATTATTCGTTTTTATTAATATTGCTTCTATTTGAACGGGATTTCCCAACGATCTAAAATGCTTGAAATGCCTATATTTTAGCAAAACAGCACGTTTTGCTTAATCTGCGTTATAACGCGTAAAAACAGCATGTAAAAACGACGAAATTCTTTTTATTATTCGTTTTTATTAATATTGCTTCTATTTGAACGATTTCAACGATCTAAAATGCTTGAAAATGCTTATTTTAGCAAAACAGCACGTTTTGAGCGCTTTAACTGCGTTTTAACGCGTAAACAGCATAAAAAACGACGAATTTTTATTACCTCGTTTCGTTTCATTTGAAAGATTTCAACGATCTAAAATGCTTGAAAATGCTTATTTTGTGGCAAACAGCACGTTTTGCTTTAATCTGCGTTTTAACGCGTAAAAATAAGCATAAAACGACGAATTTTATTATTCGTTTTTATTATTATTGCGTCTATTTGAACGTGATTTCAACGCGATCTAAAACAAGCTGAAAATGCTATTTTAAAGCAAAACAGCACGTTTTGAGTTTTAATCTGCGTTTTAACGCGTAAAAAACCAAAAACGACAAATTTTTTATTATTCTTTTTTTAAATTTTCTATTTGAAGGGATTTCAACGATCTAAAATACTTGAAAATGCTTATTTTAGAAAAAACAGCAGGGTTTTGAGTTTTAATCTGCGTTTTAACGCGTAAAACAGCAAAAAAAACGACGTTTTTTAATTTTTCGTTTTTTTTAAAATTTTGTTTCGGGTTGAACGATTTCAAGGGATCAAAAAATGCTTGAAAATGCTTATTTTAGCAAAACAGCAAAATTTTGAGTTTAATCTGCTTTTTAACGCGTAAAACAGCAAAAAAAAACGACAAATTTTTTTATTATTCGTTTTTTTTAAATATTGTTTTATTTGAACGATTTAAACGATCTAAAATGCTTAAAAATGTTTTTTTTAGAAAAACAGCACGTTTTGAGTTTTAATCTGCTTTTTTAACGCGAAAAACAGCAAAAAAAAACGACGAAATTTTTATTATTCGTTTTAAAAATTGGGGGCCTATTTGAACGATTTAAACGATCAAAAAATGCTTGAAAATGCTTATTTTAGCAAAACAGCACGTTTTGAGTTTTTATTTTTGGTTTTAACGCGTAAAAAAACAAAAAAAACGACGAAATTTTATTATTCGTTTTTTTTTTTTTTATTGCGTCTATTTGAACATTTCAACGATCAAAATGCTTGAAAATGCTTTTTTTTAGCAAAACAGCACGTTTTGAGTTTTAATCTGCGTTTTAACGCGAAAAACAGCAAAAAAACGAGGGGAAATTTTTCCCTTTTTTTTATTAATATTGCTTCTATTTGAACGATTTCAAGGGATCTAAAATGCTTGAAAATGCTTATTTTAGCAAAACAGCACGTTTTGAGCTTTTAATTGCGTTTTAACGCAAAAAGGCAAAAAAAACGACGAAATTTTTTATTCTTTTTTTATTAATATTCCCGTCTATTTGAACGATTTAAACGATCTAAAATGTTTTGAAAATGTTATTTTAGCAAAAACAGCACGTTTTGAGTTTTAATCTCAACGCGAAAAACAGCAAAAAAAATGACAAATTTTTTAATTATTCGTTTTTATTAATATTTCTTCTATTTAAAAGTTTAAAACGATCAAAATGCTTGAAAATACTTATTTTAGCAAACAGCCCCGTTTTGAGTTTTAATCGGTTTTAACGCGTAAAACAGCAAAAAAAAACGACGAAATTTTTTAATTCTTTTTTTATTATGTTTTCTATTTAAACGATTTCAAGGGATCTAAAATGCTTGAAAATGCTTTTTTAGAAAAACACCCTTTTTGAGTTTTTTTCTGCTTTTTCCCCCGCGAAAAGAAAAACATAAAACGAAGAATTTTTTTTTCGGGTTTTTATTAATATTGCGTCTATTTGAACGATTTCAACGATTAAAGCGAAAATGTTATTTTAGCAAAACAGCACTTTTTGAGCCTTCAGGTTTTAACGCGAAAAAACAGCAAAAAAACGAGGGAAATTTTTTATTATTCGTTTTTATTAATATTGCGTCTATTTGAAGGGGATTTCAACGATCTAAAAAAATTTGAAAATGCTTTTTTTTAGAAAAGGCACTTTTTGAGTTTTTCACCCCGGGTTTTAACGCGTAAAAACAAAAAACGACAAATTTTTTTATTATTCTTTTTTATTAATATTGCGTCTATTTGAACGTTTTCCCAAACGATCTAAAATACTTAAAAATGTTTTTATTTTAGAAAACAGCCTTTTTGAGCTTTAACCCGCGTTTTAACGCGAAAAACAGCAAAAAAACGAAAAATTTTTTTATTATTCTTTTTTTATTAATTTTTCCTTTCTTTAAAAGGGAAATTTCAACGATCTAAAATGCTTGAAAATGCTTATTTTAGCAAAACAGCACGTTTTGAGCTTTAATCTGCGTTTAACGCGAAAAACAGCATAAAACGACGAATTTTTTATTATTCGTTTTTATTAATATTGCTTCTATTTGAACGATTTCAACGATCTAAAATGCTTGAAAATGCTTATTTTAGCAAAACAGCACGTTTTGAGCTTTAAATTTCTGCGTTTTAACGCGTAAAAAAGCAAAAAAAGACGAATTTAATTATTCGTTTTTATTAATATTGCTTCTATTTGAACGATTTCAACGATCTAAAATGCTTGAAAATGCTTATTTTGAGCAAAACAGCACGTTTTGAGCTTTTAATCAGCGTTTTAACGCGTAAAACAGCATAAAACGACGAAATTTTTATTATTCGTTTTTATTAATATTGCGTCTATTTGAACGATTTCAACGATCTAAAATCCCTTTGAAAATGCTTATTTTAGCAAAACAGCACGTTTTGAGCTTTAATCTGCGTTTTAACGCGTAAAACAGCAAAAAAACACGAATTTTTATTATTCGTTTTTATTAATATTGTTCTATTTGAACGATTTCAACGATCTAAAATGCTTGAAAATGCTTATTTTAGAAAAAACAGCACGTTTTGAGCTTTAATCTGCGTTTTAACGCGTAAAACAGCATAAAACGACGAATTTTTATTATTCTTTTTTATTAATATTGCTTCTATTTGAACGATTTCAACGATCTAAAATGCTTGAAAATGCTTATTTTAGCAAAACAGCACGTTTTGAGCTTTAATCTGCGTTTTAACGCGTAAAACAGCAAAAAAACGACGAATTTTTATTATTCGTTTTTTATTAATATTGCGTCTATTTGAACGATTTCAACATCAATCTAAAATGCTTATTTTAGAAAAACAGCACGTTTTGAGCTTTAATCTGCGTTTTAACGCGTAAAACAGCATAAAACGACGAATTTTTATTATTCGTTTTTATTAATATTGCTTCTATTTGAACGATTTCAACGATCTAAAAATGCTTGAAAATGCTTATTTTAGCAAAACAGCACGTTTTGAGCTTTAATCTGCGTTTAACGCGTAAAACAACATAAAAACGACAAATTTTTTTATTATTCGTTTTTATTAATATTGCTTCTATTTGAACGATTTCAACGATCTAAAATGCTTGAAAATGCTTATTTTAGCAAAAAGCACGTTTTGAGCTTTAATCTGCGTTTTAACGCGTAAAACAGCATAAAAATGACGAATTTTTATTATTCGTTTTTATTAATATTGCTTCTATTTAAAACGATTTCAACGATCTAAAATGCTTGAAAATGCTTATTTTAGCAAAACAGCACGTTTTGAGTTTAATCTGCGTTTTAACGCGTAAAACAGCATAAAAACGACAAAATTTTTATTATTCGTTTTTATTAATATTGCTTCTATTTGAACGATTTCTAACGATCTAAATGCTTGAAAATGCTTATTTTAGCAAAACAGACCGTTTTGAGCTTTTTAATCTGCGTTTTAACGCGTAAAACAGCAAAAAAACGACGAAATTTTTTTATTATTCGTTTTTATTAATATTGCTTCTATTTGAACGATTTCAACGATCTAAAATGCTTGAAAATGCTTATTTTAGCAAAAACAGCAGTTTTGAGTTTTTAATCTGCGTTTTAACGCGTAAAACAGCATAAAAACGACGAATTTTTATTATTCGTTTTTTTATATTGCTTCTATTTAAAACGATTTCAACGATCTAAAATGCTTGAAAATGCTTATTTTAAGCAAAACAGCACGTTTTGAGCTTTAATCTGCGTTTTAACGCGTAAAACAGCATAAAAACGACGAATTTTTATTATTCGTTTTTATTAATATTGCTTCTATTTGAACGATTTCAACGATCTAAAATACTTGAAAATGCTTATTTTAGCAAAACAGCACGTTTTGAGCTTTAATCTGCTTTTAACGCGTAAACAGCATAAAAACGACGAAATTTTTATTATTCGTTTTTATTAATATTGCTTCTATTTGAACGATTTCAACGATCTAAAATGCTTGAAAATGCTTATTTTAGCAAAACAGCAAGTTTTGAGCTTTAATCTGCGTTTTAACGCGTAAAACAGCATAAAAACGACGAAATTTTTTATTATTCGTTTTTATTAATATTGCTTCTATTTGAACGATTTCAACGATCTAAAATGCTTGAAAATGCTTATTTTAGCAAAACAGCACGTTTTGAGTTTTAATCTGCGTTTTAACGCGTAAAACAGCTAAAAACGACGAAATTTTTATTATTCGTTTTTATTAATATTGCGTCTATTTGAACGATTTCAACGATCTAAAAATGCTTGAAAATGCTTATTTTAGCAAAACAGCACGTTTTGAGCTTTTATTCTGCGTTTTAACGCGTAAAACAGCATAAAAACGACGAAATTTTTTATTATTCGTTTTTATTATATTGCGTCTATTTGAACGATTTCAACGATCTAAAATGCTTGAAAATCTTATTTTAAAGCAAAACAGCAAGTTTTGAGTTTTAATCTGCGTTTTAACGCGTAAAACAGCATAAAAACGACGAAATTTTTATTATTCGTTTTTATTAATATTGCTTCTATTTGAACGATTTCAATCGATCTAAAATGCTTGAAAATGCTTATTTTAGCAAAACAGCACGTTTTGAGCTTTAATCTGCGTTTTAACGCGTAAAACAGCATAAAAACGAAGAAGACGAAATTTTTATTATTCGTTTTTATTAATATTGCTTCTATTTGGAACGATTTCAACGATCTAAAAAATGCTTGAAAATGATTATTTTAGCAAAAACAGCACGTGTTTTGAGCTTTAATCTTCGTTTAACGCGTAAACAGCGCATAAAATGACGTGAATTTTTTATTAATTGCCTTTTATTAATATTTCGCTTCTATTTAAAACAATTTCAACGATCTAAAATGCTTAAAAATGCTTATTTTAGCAAAACAGCACGTTTTGAGGTTTAATCTGCGTTTTAACGCGTAAAACAGCATAAAAAAACGACGAAATTATTATTCGTTTTTATTAATATTGCTTCTATTTGAACGATTTCAACGATCTAAAAAATGCTTGAAAATGCTCATATTTTAGCAAAACAAAGTACTGTTTTTGAGTTTAATCGCGTTTTAACGCGTAAAACAGCATAAAAACGACGAAATTTTTTCATATTCCGTTTTTATTAATATTGCTTCTATTTGAACGATTTCAACGATCTAAAATGCTTGAATATGCTTTATTTTAGCAAAACAGCACGTTTTGAGCTTTATTCTGCTTTTAACGCGTTAAACAGCAAAAAAACGACGAATTTTTTATTCGTTTTTTTTAAATACGTTTTCTATTTGAAGGGATTTCAACGATCTAAAATGCTTGAAAATGCTTATTTTAGCAAAACAGCACGTTTTGAGCTTTAATCAGCGTTTAACGCGTAAAACAGCTTAAAACGACGAATTTTATTATTCGTTTTTATTAATATTGTTATTTGAACGATTTCAACGATCTAAAATACTTGAAAATGCTATTTTAGCAAAACAGCACGTTTTGAGCTTTAATCTGCGTTTTAACGCGTAAAACAGCATAAAAACGACAAAATTTTTTATTATTCGTTTTTATTAATATTGCTTCTATTTAAAACGATTTCAACGATCTAAAATGCTTTAAAAAATGTTTTATTTTAGCAAAACAGCAAAGTTTTGAGTTTTAATCTGCGTTTTAACGCGTAAAACAGCATAAAAAACGACGAATTTTTATTATTCGTTTTTATTAATATTGCTTCTTTTTTGAACGATTTCAAGGGATCTAAAAGGGCTTGAAAATGCTTATTTTAGCAAAACAGCACGTTTTGTGCTTTAACTGCGTTTTAACGCGTAAAACAGCATAAAAACGACGAAATTTTTTATTATTCTTTTTTATTAATATTGCGTCTATTTGAACGATTTCAACGATCTAAAATGCTTAAAAATGCTTATTTTAGAAAAAAGCACGTTTTGAGCTTTAATCTGCGTTTTAACGCGAAACAGCATAAAAACGACGAATTTTATTATTCTTTTTTAATATTGCTTCTATTAGAACGATTTCAACGATCTAAAATGCTTGAAGATGCTTTATTATAGAAAAAACAGCACGTTTTGAGCTTTAATCTGCGTTTTAACGCGTAAAACAGCATAAAAACGACGAATTTTTATTATTCGTTTTTTAATATTGCGTCTATTTGAACGGATTTAACGATCTAAAATGTTTTGAAAATGTTTTATTTTACCCAAAACAGCACGTTTTGAGCTTTAACTGGTTTTAACGCGAAAAACAGCAAAAAACGACGAATTTTTATTATTCGTTTTTAATATTGCGTTCTATTTGAACGATTTCAACGATCTAAAATGCTTGAAAATGCTTATTTTGCAAAACAAGTTTTGTTTTTTTATTCTGCGTTTCACGCGAAAAACAGCATAAAAACGACGAAATTTTTATTATTCTTTTTTATTATATATTGCGTCTATTTGAACGATTTCAACGATCTAAAATGCTTGAAAATGCTTTATTTTAGCAAAACCGCACGTTTTGAGCTTTAATCTGCTAACGCGTAAAACAGCATAAAAATGACGAATTTTTATTATTCGTTTTTATTAATATTTCTCTATTTAAACGATTTCAACGATCTAAAATGCTTGAAAATATTATTTGCAAACAGCACGTT